>NC_142508.1:58620606-58772121 GCF_057876585.1 Rhinolophus sinicus | reverse complement strand
TGCTGTTGTTTGTTAGGAACTGTGGAAGGAAAGAAATATGCTGCCAAGTTTGCCCTTACCCGTCTAGCGCGATGCACATTCAGATAAGGGAAGTATTTGGCTTGGCTTGTATCTGGTTCTAGTTAAAGCTGACCAATCGCTGCATTTTTGATGGACACCGAAAAGATACCAGACAGGACTAAGATGCATCTCTCTTCCGCATTGTAATTCTCCCCTTCCCTCAGAGTCAGCCAATGAATTCATGACTGTTATGGTAACTTTGCCCACTCAAGAGCGGAGCGTGGCTTGACATGTGCACGGCCTCCCTCCCCCTTCTTTGCTCTGTGTGTGGATGCTCATACATCATGCATCCTCAGCAGCCTGTCTATTCCTCAGTCATGGCACTGACCCATGGAATGGATTTGAGATTATAGTAATTTCCTTTTCTAGCTCACCAGGCCATGGACTTCGTACATGCGGAAACAGATTTCTTTCACCCTTCTGATGGACCTTGAGATATGCTGCCCATGTCACCCTGCAAGAAAAGGCTCATTGCCCCAGCTGCTGAGCGTGCTGTCAACCTTTAGCAATTGCCTCAGCTACAAAGCTGCCTTGCCCAAGGTCATGCCCCTTCCTGGGGTGGCCTGTATCTAATGGCTGACAGATGTAGGAGTTTAATGTCCTGGCTCAATTTGGGACAATTCTGAATGGCTAATCCAGCCCCAGAGGCTGCCATGGGTTCAAGCAAGAATGTTGTTGGGCCTGGACTACAGCTCAAATTCTCCAACTCCTAATTTTTCCCGTCGCTTCGACAAGTGTTGATCCCAAGGTCACTCCTTATTAAGCACCCTGCTCACTAAACTGTATCTCTGAGTCTGCTTTGCAAAAACCTCATCCTGAGAAAACCCCTGTTTTCATCCCACTGAAGTCTCCAGCCAGCGGTGTACTGGTAAAGGCTGAAAAACGCCTTTTGGGCAGGGGAGCCCTGATCTGTAACGTTTGTGGATTTCTGCAGTGGAAATACTCCCACCATAGCTGATATCAAACTACTGAGGATTTATCAAGCCACTCACAAAAATCCCTGAAAATTTAACTATTGTTTCTCATAAACGAGCAAGCTTAAGTACCTCACCGTCTTTAATCTCCAGTAGATACATAATACATTTCTGACAAATTGAAGAATTATTATCGGTCAAGCTCTTTGTTGTTAGTGTTTCACTTAATCCTCATGGCGACCTTGTGATGTTATATTTTCCATCTGACAGATGAGGAAACAGAATTTCTGAAATGAAGTAAGTTGTTCCAGAAAACTGAAAAACTTGCCTGCACTGCCAAGACTGGGCAAAGATACGAAGTTTTGGAAATATGCTGGCATCCTACTTATTCAACCATCTATTAATTCAGATAATTATTCAGTGTTCATTTTTTTCCAGCTAAGCCATGAAAGATGTCTAGGACTTAGCCCATCTGGAATGGGGGCAAGTGTCCCAAAGTCACAATAGTAAGAAACTGGTGGGCAGGGGGACAAAGCATTAAGACTGAAATATGGGATACATGAGGAACGGGAGGAGAATGAGACTGGGGAGAGACAGAGAGAATGGCCAGGCCCAGGCCCCTGCCTTTCCACTATGAGGTTATCGTCTTGGATCAACATTTAACTGTTGGATTAATCATTTAACCTTGTGTGAGTCGCAGGTAGTTAATTATGTTGCTATTAAGTTGGTGCAAAAGTAATTGCGGTTTAAAAAGTTAAAAACAATTGCAAAAACCACAATTACTTTTGCACCAACCTAATAGTTTTTCAAGGGTTCAGGGACTGCTTATGACCTTAAATTAACATCCCCAGAAATGTCCACGTTAGGGAAAGGAAGAGAGCAAAAAGACCTAAACATAGTCAATAGTAATTAATATATGTATTCCTTCAAATCGTAACTCACGGTGTCAGCAGGTCATCAAATTGACTTAGTGTTAACCAGCATTTTAAAATAAATAATAGAGTAGAAAATATCAGAATGCATCAAATAATACTGTTTTATGAAGATTTCATTTATCTATATTTACAGGCACACACACAAACACAGATATGTATGTATTCACACACAGTGAAATGTGGTGAGAGGCACGAGGCCATCAGCCGTGCAAACCCCATGCTTTGATTCCCATCACTACTCCCTGATTGCATTATGACCCAGCGTGGGAACCTGTCTGTGTGGATACTCAGGGTCCTCAGATTTTAGACTGACAGATTGTTTTGAAGACAAACAAATTCATATAGAGCCTGGAACTGAACAGTTAATAAATGATGATGAGTTTTATGGAAATCCATGATGTAAGAAGAAATTGTCTTTTAGGTTCCAAAATTTTTAGCAGATAAAAGATGCAGTGCTGAAGAGAAAGGAGAACATTATGAGAAATTGTACTCAGGAGGTTTTCTTATTGAGCATTAAAGCTATCGCAGGATTGGTAAGAAGGCAGTTTGGTGGAAGTACCAATACAACGCAGGATGTAGACCACGGACGCCGAGTGAGGTGATAAGAAGCCACTTGAGTGACCTCTCCCAGCTGGCCCCGAGTTTGCTCCTCACCACTGTCTCCCCCTTAGCCTTCCCTTTTGACAAAAATTTAGATATCTGGAAGAAACCTTCCATTTCTACCATCAGGATTACAGAGTAAAAACAAACAAACATGCAGATGTCATCAGTGTGGGTTTTCAGGAAGTTTCCTGTGAAGATTGTTTCCAAATACTGAAAAGAACTGTGTCACCAATAGGTGGCTTTTAACTTTTGGGAAACTATTAAATAAAGTTTTAACTTTGGGGAAACTATCATTTCTTGTTCTAAAGTCAAAACAAATCAAACCCTAATCAGGAGAGAAAGAGAGAAAGGGAGAGAGAGAGCTTTTTAGGATCATGAGCATCAAAGACTTTTAAATTTAGAAATCTAAAATACTTTTAAAAGTTTGAGAAAACAATTTTAAATATTAACAAAATTTTAGGAAAAAATGTAATATATGGGAAACTTTAGAAATGGTAGAAGAAGCCTTTCGTGTGGAGAGAGGAAAGAAATACATAAAGCCAAATAACCTCTAATAATAAATAGCAGTTAAAGAAATATTACAACAAAATTTGGTAAAATTTGCTTTAAAGGGGAAAATACATTAGACAATGTTTTAGTTATTTATTCATTCCTTAACTGCCACTGGGTCTATCTTTTTTTTTTTTTTTCACTGAAGGAAAAATTTTATAGACATATTTCATGGCAAAAATGACAGAACAACATCTGCTCATCGGGGGACTGACCCCACGTAGCATATTTTTTCAATACAAATTGAAATACTTGGGTGAAGGATCAGTTCACCAGGGAAAAAAGAATTAAATGATCCTTGCCCTTAAATGTATTCTCTGGGATCTCGTGGGGAGAGTGTTACTACATGTGGGGGCAGCTCTAATTACAAGAGGTAATTGCAGGTGAATACAAGGCAATTCCCGATCTCAGATGATAAATTATACTGCGAGACAAGGACACCCTGTGTGAAACACTAAGGCTTCCCTCTCCATGACATGGCAAGGAAATGCAAGTCCAAGAAAGACACCCAAGAAAAAAGCACATTTGACAAATACCTACTAACAGGAGCTACTTAGTTCCATCTGCAGTGGAGTTTTAATCAGTAAACATATTGTAGATTAATACCAAAATATACTTATTTGTTAACAGTAAGTAAAAGTCTCTAAGATGAAAGAGTGAATAAGCTGTAGTGGAATGGGGTAAGGAAAGCATCTTTCTTAAATGCTACATAACTTGAGGGTATATTCCAGATCTGAGAGTTACTCGTAAAGTCCATATTCCGTAATTCTTTGTGACTAATGAATGCTCACTGTTAATCATTTCTAACTCCATTAGTCTTTAAGACACATTAGAATCACCTGGAGAGCTATAAAAATACTGATTCCGGGTTCCACTCTCAAGGATTATGATTGAACTGGCATGGGCAGCAGTCTGAGAATCAGGATTTTTAAAAGCTGTCTAGGTCATTCTAAGGTAAGTCAAGGTTTGAGAACCACCACTTTATGGGCACTTAAGATCTGGCTGCTCATCTTTTCCCTTAAATCTCACTGATTCAGTTAACACACTTTGCTGTGGCTCTGCCTCATTCAGTCATTCATTTGCAATTATTTCTATAAGAATACAAGAGGTGTCCTAACAATTGCTCCCAGCTACAAAGCAGTGTCTGATGTTTCGCCTTCTCTGGTTCACTGTTTTACAGCCCTGGTGAGGGCTCATGTTGTGAATCCTCCCTCCCAGAAAAGTCATACTCTGCCAAACGCCACTGTCCTCAAGACCCCCATCACCTCAAAACCTCCCATGAATTGGCAGCATAGTCTCCAGGCCCTCGTACACAATACTCCACAGAGATTTTGTTTCAAAACAGTCTTTGAGTCCATGAGACAAGCTGGTATTCAAATATGCAGGAAAGAAAAATCCCATGATGTTTCCTAATCCCCCCCTCATTATCTTCCAAATGTATTTGAAAGCACAGCCTGTCTGTATTTCACTGTAAAGTTCCTCTCCATTTTGATGAATTCCCAGTTAACACTTGTCTTCTCAGCTTCTCATTTCTCTCTCTTTTTTTTAAAGATTTTATTGGGGAAGGGGAACAGGACTTTATTGGGGAACAGTGTGTACTTCCAGGACTTTTTCCAAGTCAAGTTGTTGTCCTTTCAGTCTTAGTTGTGGAGGGCGCAGCTCAGCTCCAGGTCTAGTTGCTGTTTTCTATTTGCAGGGGGCACAGCCCACCATCCCTTGCAGGAGTCAAACCGGCAACCTTGTGGTTGAGAGGACGCACTCCAACCAACTGGGCCATCCAGGAGCTCAGTGGCAGCTCAGCTCAAGGTGCTGTGTTCAATCTTAGTTGCAGGGGGCGCTACCCACCATCCCTTGTGGGACTTGAGGAATCGAACTGGCAACCTTGTGGTTGAGAGCCCACTGGCCCATGTGGGAATCGAACCGGCAGCATTTGGAGTTAGGAGCATGGAGCTCTAACCGCCTGAGCCACCAGGCCAGCCCCTCATTTCTCTTTATTCTTCCCACCTATTTTATGGATACACAAACCCCTTATTTTCAAATCTCAAGATCAATTGTACTTCGGTTAAGTTTATCCTATAGAAATGCACAAACTTTTGCATAATATTATATATTCAAGGGTGTACACATGCAATGTTATTGGCGCTAGCAAATAATTAGCAAACACCCAAGCATCTCTCAATAAGGCAATGGTTAATAAATCAAAATGTTCCCATCAATTGCAATATTAATAATACTAAAAGGAAGGAGGTGTGCTTGTACATATACAGACAAGCTCTGATACTTTTATATAAAAAAGAAAGTAGCAGAACATGTATAGTATACCCTATCATGTAAAATGTTAGTTGCTATATGGAAACACACACACATACACACACACACACACACACACACACACACACACAGATACATACAAATGCATAGAAAAAGAGGCATGGAAGAAGCCTCCAAGCTATGACTAAAAGTGATTAGATGTAGGGAGGGCTGTAGAATTGAGAATGTAGTGGGATGAAGGAAAATTTACACTTCTGCTTTCATCATTTTTATAATTCCTGTATTCTTTACATATATCTACAGCTTACTTTGGGAATTGTTTTTAAATTAAATGAGAAAATTACCCACCAGATATAGTAATTAAGTCATTGGTAAACTTGGCAAGATCGTCAGTGCAATGGTGGTGGTGGAGGTCAGCAGACAGTGGGTGATGGGAGTGTCTCCAAATCTTTTTGTTGCATCATTTTATTATAATAAATCTACTGTCACATACCCAAAGATAGATCCAGGTTTTATGGAATCTGAAGCTTACATAATTTGGGACTCTCTCTTTTAAAAAAAGAACAAAAAACTGTTCCTATAAAATTATATTAGAATAAGAAATCACAAATATCAAAAACTCAGAATATATCCAGACAAAAATCATAATATTTTATTATTTGTCTAACACACTTTGAGTAATAATTTTCCAAATATTAGCATCTGGCTCTGGATATTTCATGCCTTTCTCTTCCCACTATTTATGGTGCGCAGAGCCGTAGGATGTGGTTCTATGACTCCAGAGATTCTGGTCCTGTGCTTTCACATCATGATGCAAGGTACGTCAGCACGGTGGATGGGAAGAATATTCCTGGAAGACATTGCTATACTGGTATGACTAGCAATAATGTAATTATATATAGAAGGGACTGCAAACCATGCAATATATGATAGTAACCCTAACCATGTGTATCTCTGAATCTATTTCTCTTGAACTGGATTCCCAAAATGCCCATGACCTTTCCAATACTGACAAGAAGAGAAATAGGACAGTGAGTGAGGCAAACTGTGCGTGTGTGTGTGTGTGTGTGTGTGTGTGTGTTTTCAAGAATAATCTTGAGAATATTAAGCTCCTGATGGGGAAACTATCAGGAATATATGTGGAAGACTTTGAAATGAGCAAAAATGATAACCGGCATTTTGTCTAGTGTACCTTTCCAGGCTATCGAGTGTGAAAATAACCCAGATACACCGGTTGTATCACAAATCTCTTCTAATAGTTTAGCACCTGGAATATTTCAAGACACCAACCATCTCCCCTCTATTATGATGGCATCACTGTCTTCTTAAAAACCTGTGATGTCTCTTAACTGCTCTAGACTCAAGTCCTGATTCCAAATCTTGACAGTCAAGGCTTTCAGAATTTGGTCCTGTACCAAATTTCACATCACCCCATAGGGTGTCCCCATCCGATCCACACCCATTTATCTACCTTAGAAATTATTCTCCAGACAAAATGCTCTTCCGTATCTCACTGACTTTCTAGAATATTTGTCCTTTCCTCTTCTTCCATTCAATAAAAACCTTACTTATCCTGTAAGACTTAACTCAAATGCTGCCCTCTAGGTAAAACATAGCTCATTCTATCTCATTGGAATTCATTGCTTCCTCCTCAGTCTCCCCAGGCATTTTGCATAGAACTCTATTATTACACATAACAGAACACATAGCAGTGTCAGGCTTGGAGTTGTAATTGTGCCCTTGTGGACTTTATGGGACCCAAGTGGATCTTGATCTCTGGCCTGCTAGCATGGAGCAAGAGATCAATAAATCTCCGTAGACTTGAATTAGGCTGGATAATTGCCAAATTATGTCACTGAAAGTCAGTCTTGTTAGAAAGCCTGTGAAATGCCAAATGTGGCCTTTACTAAAGGTTGTATTATAGAAGAAGATTACTAAGCAGCTATTGTACTCCAGTGTTAAAAGCTATTTCTCTGGGAAAAAAGAAAAGTTAAAATCATGACTGTCATATAAACATAAAATGAACACTTGTAAAAGACTTTGTTTAACTCATTAATTAATAAGCGGATGGGTAAGAAGCTAAAATTTGTTCAAAGAATTCTGAAACGACAGGCATAGACAGGCAATCGGGAATACTGAGATGAATTTACAAACAGATAGAAAACTGGTGAAGAGCCACAAGGCAACAGTCAATTATATGGCACCAAGCAAAATTTATTTACATTTTGATGGACAATAATCATTTGCATTACTATCAGTTTTCTACAATTTACAGACTTATAAAGTAGCTCAAAGCCAGTGAAAGACACAGATAACCTGGAAAGGTATACTAGAAAGGACATCCATTTTTCATTTTTGCTCATTTCAAAGTCTTTCACATTTTCTAACATCCTCCTTCCCATGATCATAATAATTTCAAAGATTATTCTTGATCACAGAAAAGGCAGGTCTCATTAGGATTGGTCTAGCAGCTTGCTACATGTTAATTGCCTCTTTCCTTGTCCATCACCTCCATTAAAATGTCAACTTCCCAAGGAAAAAGACCCAATTTCTTCACTGTAAATATTAATTCTTTCTTCAGTAAATTCATATTTTCTTGGTTTTGATGATAATAGTTTGGTCAAGTAAAGCCACCGTAATGTGTTTTCTTTTTCCCTCGAGTAGAAAATGTATAAACTGCAGAAGCTAAAGATATATATTTTTTTCAAGTACGTCTTTATCTTGAAAAATGAACTCTTCAATATTAAGGAGTAATGACCTAGTTTGCTGCACTGTTAATATCAATGTGCTCAATCACTAAAGAGCACAGAACAGCTCTGATAGGCTTGTTGCAAATTAGAAACATCACACAACTAATTCCAGCTTTACCATTTCGTCTAAAGAATTTCAACCACATTACTACTGTTTTTGAAATCTGCTAGCAATTTCCTGCTTATAAGGAGACCAACTTAAAGACCCAATTAAGGGATGCTCACTGTGTTTCTATAAAAAGGTGCAACATATAGGCAGACTCTACATTTGAAAGAAACACTGTTACGTGTCGTTGTAACAGAAAACACTGGAAAATGTTTAAATGCCCAAAGGGATATAGTTTTACGAAAAGGTGATTCATTAGTAACATGTATTGTCATGCAGTTATTTTTAAATGATCATTTCTTAAAACTATGTTTCCAAAAGGAAAATACATATAATCCATTAAAATGAAATAGAACATAAAGATTTAGACCTACTTAAAAATATATAATCACTGGAACAAGGCTTCAACAATAACGATACATATTGAAAAGCAGTGGATTATAGGACACGTTTTCTATTTTTGACATTTCCTTTGTTTGTTACATCAATGTGTTACACATTTCTTAAAAAGAAAGGAAGGAAGGAAGAAGTGGTGTTCTATAAAGTCTCTTCTGTAGCCTATAATTTGGGTCCTTGTAATCGAGCAAAGGGTTTCATTATGCTTTGTTTCACTAACAAACATCTGATGTCCTTCCTCGGGTGTGATTTTCATTATAGCTATTTTCAAAGTGCTTGAATTGGGATTTGTTACTTAGTAAGAGGCCTCTTGTTCTTTTAGTCACTAACACAATTTTCACATGGCCTAAAATGCAGAAGTCATCACTTTGTTGAATCCTTTAAGGACTGGGTCACCATGACCTTGAAAATTTCAAAAGAGGAAGGCTTCGACTTCAATAATACCACCCTTCAAATGAGAGGTTTGGGATTTATCATCAGCTTCCAACACTATACCTCTCAGGGCACAGGACCAAAATAGACTGGCATGACTTGACCAAGCTTGGTTTAAGGAGGGACCTTACTAGATTGAAGTCTTGCCCAGTTATTCATGGAAGTTGGTTGGCAAGTGCCAGGAAACAAGCTCTGGGTCAGTGCTGTGTTCTTATTAAAATCGCCTTAATGGAAAATGTCTCACTGGTCAAATGACCGGTTTTTGACCAATTTTTGTGGCAAAAGGAATACCTCCAAACAGATTTATATTCTGTGAAATGTATAAACACCCATTTTATACATCCACAACACATTCTGGAGGAAGCAAAAATATATGATGCAATAAATAACAGTTTATATTTATAAATGTCATTGCCTATGTTCATTCCCCCACTTCTCACATTGCAGATAAAAAGCTAAACTGACCTTACTGTCTAAATGGAGGAGCATACATGCTGGGGTGCTTTTGAATCTGTCATTTATTGCTTACTTATATGCAAAAAATTCTGTTTGAGTATCATTATAAAGTATCGTATTAATTGGGTCTAGATAGAGATTCATGCTTTGGAGGGTGATGTGCTCACCCATTAGAGGTGGATCAATGCTCTCAACCAAAATGTGGTTCAGTTGCCGAGACTCATGACACCACACACTCACCCAGAAGGTATGGACAGATTTACTGCTCACATAATGGAGTTCGCTGTAGAGACCTGGGTGGGCTCTCGAGGCACTGCTGAGAATGCTTGAGAGAGCAGAGAAAAACAACTGGCTTGGCATTTTGTGTTGGTCACAGGGTGGGATGGGGTGAGGAGGACCACGTTTGAGCCAGGGCGTCCTTTGTTTGAACGTCATGCTGGTGCCAAAGGAGGAAAAACCTGGGCTTTCTTACCACCCTTCCCAAAGGTGGGGCAAGAGGGGAAGGAAAGAAGAATGATGAGGCTCAAAAGCTGTCAGTAGTCAAACATCAAAAATGAAGTCAGACTCTTTATTATAAGGGGATAAAGTGGGAATTCAAAACAAGTCTATATTCGCTTACCATTCCCATTAAATCTCTTGTCTCCCAAACTGTTCCCTTTACAGACTCCTGCCCTCTTCAAACCACAAAGTGGAATTACAACATAGTATGGAAAGCAATAAGTAAATCAGTAATTATAATTACAGAGAAAGAGCAAGAGCAACTTGCCCACTTATTCGACTACATTTATTCGATATACATTTATTCAAATGTATAATTAATTAATGGGAGCAGATGAGAGGAATGTATTAGTAAGATTGGGGAAGTCAAGACCGGAACCATGTTGTGAAGAGGTGGAGAGCAGTAAGGAAAACATTTTTGACCAAGGAAATTGAATGTTTAAAGGCCTGGGAAAAAGAGAGCAAGACCCATTGAGAAAATATTCAAGAGCTCAGGCATGGCTATACTGTAAAAGAGTCCTGAGAAATGAGGCTGGAAGTTTCCATGTAGGTCAGGAACAACCTTGAAAACAATGTCCCAGAAAGGTGTGGATTTAAAGGATTTTAAATAAGAAAGCAACAAGATTACACATGCGTGTGAGAAAAACCACCCGGGCAGCCAACTGAAACGGATGGATAAAATGGAAACCAGACGAGAAGCAAGGATACTTATGAGAATATTTTGCACATTGATGCAAAAATAAAATGAGAAAATGACCAGATTAGTCAACAGTGGGGAGAGTGAAGATGTGAGTAGAGATTTTAAAGAGATGGCTGCTTCAGGACTTAGTGGTTGATTCCATGACTACGAAGGGTGGGTAGGGATGCAGAGTAATTAAAGGGCAGAGACAATTAGGAGTGGCCCCTGATCTGGATGAGTAGGCAGGAGACAAACATATTTTGAAGAAGGTGAGCATGAGTTGTCTTCCCGGTAATATCCCAAAAAAGAGAGAGAGCGTTAACGAGAGTGAAGTTGGTGACACCAAACTACTCCAGAAAAAAGACAGGATGAGGCCTCTTGCCCTTCTAAAGGTACAAAAAGATGAAAGTTATATCTCATGACACCTCACAAAATAAAAACATTGCTCCCTAGGGTAGTGATACTATTCAAGAAACTTTGCATGAGGAAAAAAAAGTTTAGAGCCAAGTATAGCCATATTTCATAAACGTTTAGTTTAGGAATGGGTTTATAGACTAGTCTTTCCTGAAAAAAAATTTTTCACATACACTTAGTGATGTCATACCTGGTAGAATACACAAAATAATGTCAGGAAAAATCAGAAAATGAAAGTTTGAACCATACACAACTATTAGTTGTTGCTTAATTGAAAAAGCAGCACAAGTACTGGGTCAAGATTGCAAATAGTATTAAAGGGTATACAAGGAAAAGTAGGTCACCTCCCAGGTCCAGAATGCCAGGTCTCCTCTCTAAAGACAATGACTGTTGCCAGCCTCTTATGTGTTTCTCCAGAAATCGGAATCGCTTTGCTGTGAACACAGCAACTGGCTTTCCAACTAATCTTTCAAAAGGACTTACCGATCAAGAAGTCTGTGTTCCAGTGTCAAGACCCACAGAGCCAGAACTGCCCCTTAAGTGAATTAAGCAGCTGAAGAATAAACAGATCAAAGTAACCAATGGCTCTGAGACCTGGCTGAGTCCCTTTTTACAAGTTGAGTGATTTATTATCTGCTTTTATCTCCTGCAAAGTTTCAGTTCTTTCCATCAGGCTTCTGGCTCCAGGTGGTCACCTGTCTCTCAACAGAGCTCTGAGAATTGTCTTGCCTTAGAACCAACCTGCAACAGCACTGAGTAAGTGGCAGTAATCTAACACTGCAAGAAGGATGCTTAAACAGAGGCCATCTCCTCCCTAACTGGGGGTAAAAATAGTTGCCAGGGGAGAAAAATACTTTGGGAGGTATATTTATGTAGTTACTTCTATTTCATAAACAAAAAATTCAAGGATGTAAATCACGACCACAAAATACTTCAATCCTGAAATGTCTTACTGTTATCCTATCGTCCTTCTAAATATGAGATGCTTGGATAAAGCAAAAAATTTTTAGGTAACCTTTTTTTGATTATGAAAGATACTGATACATTTGATAGAAAATATGAAAAATCCAGGAAAATTGAAAGAATATTAAAATAATCATCATGTCACCATCTAAAGATAACTACTGTTAACATCTGTCTAGCTATTTTCCATCTATATACATTACAGTTGTGCTTTAGATTTTTCTGAGTTTTTTCCCCCCAATATACTAAATTTCCTTCAGACTCAAATCAAAAGAGATATGACAGTGGGCTTTTTGTGTCTTTGTCCCCAAGCAGGGAGCCAGCTGTTTGGGCAGGTGTGGGAATGAGGTAGAGTTCCACTGCAGCAAGTGTTGAAGACATTCTTTCCTTGTACCTTCTACCTCCTCCAGCAGTGCCCTGAGTTACAGAAATTATTCCCAAAACCTGCTCTGTGGAAGATGAGCTTAAGCAAGTGATTTGCACCTATGAGAAAGATTTGTTTGTTTAAGAGTCTCCTTAAATTATAGTTAAGACAGATTTGCTTTGAGTGCTCCTGGTTCAGTTTTAACATTGGGAGAAAGCTCAGCGATAACAAGGGAAGATTATCTGTGCCTATTTGTTTAATGCCAGACTGGCTTGAGCTTCCCCACCATCCAGACTGTATCTATTTTTTCCCCCAGTAGTTTAATTAAAACAAAAAAAAAAAAAAAAAGAGGGGGAAGGGACACAGAGCCTGTTATGGGGAGAAATCTTCCAGTCACATTTTTATATTCAATAACTTAAGGCTACTTTTAAAATACAGTTTCTAATGGAAGTAGAGTATTTATCACTGCCTTCAAAGATACCAAATACTGTTCCAATATAGTCTGGTGCAACTGATGACACATGGAGTATGAATCAATATAGGAAATGCAAGTTACATGGTAAGTCTAGAACACAGCATCACAAGCTCTAGTCAAGTTACATTCTTATGCTTAAATAAAGTCAGTAGATTTTTTTTCATCAGCAGACACTGCTGTATTGCTCTTTTCACAAAGGGATTAGATGACGTTGATATTACTGAACATCAGGTAAAAATAAATATAGATGCCAGTACGAATAGCAAATATGAAAGGGGAATAATGCTAAGGACACTGTTCAGTATAGCAAAATAAGCAACAGCATATTCTCCATCTAAAACTAAGCATCGCATACAGTCTCAAAAATTGAAAACAGTTTTGCTAATCATATACGATATTATACTACTCTAAAAATCCTAAATGGGTGTCAAAAAAGTTGGTTTTACTATCATCTTTCATAATTTAAGCTAGTGTTGAGAAATCTTTAATGACAATAAACTTTTCTAGAAATGTAAAATGAATTCATTGTTTCGGATGTGTTTGGTTGTATTTTGCATCTTGGCTCAAGTCTAAGGATACAGTGTGGTAATCTGGTTTTAGAGGAAAAAGAGAGGCCATGAGAGTAACATAGAATAGTCCATCCAGTTAATTAAGGCCTTTAAAAAAACGAATTTAGACATAATACCTGGACTATTACTATACTGCTCCCTTAACCAGGTCTCCCTGGCCCGGCACCACTTTCCACACGCTACCCCTTCAACCAATGGGAACTTTAACCTGAGTCCTTCAGGTATGTCTTGGTATCTCTGAGAATGTGTATTCTGCATTCCACCAAAGACCTTCCGGGCTTAATAAGGAAGGCAAACAAGTGAAATCGAACTGAGCGACACTGTTGTCAACTAACCACAATATAATTTAAGTGGATTTGAATTTGAATTTGCAATTATTAGAATCCCTCAGATTTTTCTCTTTTGGCTCCTGATAATCCACGTCCTCCTTAATCCTGTGCATCCTCGCTTGCTCCTTCTGATTAATTTAAGTACATTTTTAGAAAAAGTAACACATGCATATTTAAGACTCATAAACATGGTTAAAAAGAAAAACACAAGCAACAGAAAAATGTATGTGATACACGGAGGTATCACCTGCTGCCCGGATCCCCAGTCCCTAGGGCCCTCTCTACAGCAACCACTGTTACCAGACGTGGATCTCCTTCCAGAAATAGTCCCAGATACATATGCACACAGGTGTGTTTATATAAATGTGTAGCTCTCTTTTTCTTCCCCACAAAGTGGGAGCCTACTATGCATATTGTCAGTGTTTTTCTTTTCCACATAGCACAACGAGTCAAGATCGGTGAAGGATATTATTATATATGTCTCTATTATTATAGTTTTATATGCAACCAAGGGGATTATTCAAGCTTCTCAAGGTCACTTCCACCTAAAAAATCACAAAAGTGTCACCTATGTCTTCTTCCAGATGTTGAAGAACAGAACAAGGAGAGAGAGAGCCTGTAGCACTCCCTACCCCAGCAAATATTAATTAGCTCTCAACAGGCTTTGAACCCACTTAATAGTTGTGCTGTCCTGGTCACATTGTTTCATATCAGCGCCCGGGGAGGTAAGTCAGGAGCACCAGGAAACTTGAACATATGCAGAGCCATTTCCTCAGTTACCTCGAGTTGCAATTTTTATTGATTTCCCCCTATTCTTTCAGGTTTGGGGTGGAGGGGAGGCCTTTACAGTTTATGCTTTCTTATATACAAAGTGCTATGGACAGTAAGTCTTTACTCAATGAGAATGCTGAGAATCGCAACAAAATAAAGGTAGTGATAAAGACTATGAGCCAGAGTAGCTAGGTTATCATGGACCATAGATTCTCATGTCTCTCCAGGGCACTTGCAAACTGCTTAAAGTTCAAGGACACATCATAGCATTGCATACCTGAGTGTCACAGAACAGGTCATTTCCATGAGTCAGAACAACACAGTGACCAGATGGATCTCTGTGGGGATTTCCAATTCATCTGGGGCACTTTGACTTCTAAATCTAGAGCTCTAGCTTTTCTGTGTGAGAATTCATTGACACAAAGCAAAATGAACACATTCAGTGGACCATGGTACTTTTCACTGCTACACACATTTTCCAGGGAGTACGTACCATATGTTTTCCCTTTCTTTAAGCTTCTACTTTTGGTTCCTCTGGCAGGCATAATTCATTTACTACTGTTGGCCTGCGTCTATGCTTCTCAGTAAGTGAATAACCCAATAAAAATAATTGCCTTGATCATCTTCTAACCCCATGTTTTATGCTGAATCATATATATTGTGGCCATTGAGAAGTAACAGGTAATATTTAGTCTACGGACAACTTCCAATGACATAGTCTGTTGGAAAGAAAATATACTCTGATCATTTGAGGGAAGAGATGAATACAAAATTATGGTTATACATATGGTTTCAAAACTAAATACTGTTTATCACAGGTATGCTTTAAATCATTGGTGAAACTGTAAGGTTTTATTTATAAAATATAGAAAACAATGTTAGTCATATTTTAATTGTGGGTTTTCAGCATTTTTGTACAGCATTTGTAGGCACACTGCCACTTTTGTGAAATTTTTATATTTTGAACTTTTGTAAGGATGTCATTTCAAATCCAGTATTGTTCCCTTATGTTGACATTTTACTCACTCTTTCATCTTCGTAACAGTGCATGTCTTCTAACTGCGCTGGTTGCAATGCTATCTGCAGGAAGTAAATACTACAGTGCACATAAAGCTCACGTGAGTCATATTCTAGATGAGGAAAAACAGATAATTAAATATTACAATTACATCTGTAATGTCTAATTATTCTAATATCTATAATTATTTGAGACTTCTTATAATGTGACTCCCTGGATGCAATCCAATATACATTTTATTTGTGTGGTCACTTTTGCTAACTAGGTAATTAACATCGTTTCCTTTCATCAACTTTTCATGCCATCCAATAGATAAGATCCGTATAACTTCAAACATGTGAAAACTTCTATTTTATAAAATTTCAAGATTTTCACCCATTTATTCCTATATCAATCAACAATGCTATGATTTTTTCCATTTAGTAAATATATACATATTCATATATACCATGTTTCCCCAAAAATAAGACCTAGCCGGACCATCAGCTCTAATGTGTCTTTTGGAGCAAAAATTAATATAAGACCCGGTCTTATTTTACAATAATATAAGACTCGGTCTTATAATATAATATAATATAATATAATATAATATAATATAATATAATATATCGGGTCTTATATTAATTTTTCCTCCAAAAGATGCATTAGAGCTGATGATCCGGCTAGGTCTTATTTTCGGGGAAAAACAGTATACACATATGTATATATTTACTAAATGGGAGATATATATATATATCTTACAAGGTAGAAATTATTACCAAGGCAGGAAATTGACACCCAGGAAAGCTAGCTAACATGTCCAAGTATTTATATGGCATGTGGGAGCCAAACCTACTGCAGGCAAGCTCTTATAATGTGGCAAGGAGTGAGGTCATAGCCAAAGGATTTTATTATTGCCACAGACAACATCAGAAGAATCGGGAGGAATGTTCTATCCTCGGTGCTGTTGTATCAATCCCTGTGAAGGAACATGATTAGCCAATGGGGCATGTGCTCACTCCAGGACCAATCAATCATTTGGGCCATATGCATATGGTGTTACTACTGACCAGCCCGAGATCACCTTGTGGTCAATGGACAGAAAACTGAGTGGAAGCCCCGCGAGCATTCTATGCAATGAGTGGTAGGGGTGAAGAAGGTCCCCATAGAGATGAGTGATGTTACCAGAGGAGGGGGAGAGTGCTACATTAAATACACACATACGCATAACACAACTCCAAATTCCTTCCACATGCCTCCCATTGAGAAGTCGGTCTCATTCCCCTGGACTTGAATCTGGTTCTGTGCCTTCTTGACCAACGGAATATGGTGGGAGTGATGCTGTCGAGTTTATAGTCCAAAGAGGTAAGAAACAGGCAGCTCTCTTCTCTCTTGGAATGCTCACTCTTGGAAGCCAGTCGCATTGTTACAAGGAAGTTTGTGGGGAAGCCCACGGAGGGAGGAAGCAAAGTCTGAGGCCCTCATGCCCAGCTGAACTCCCAGTCAACAGCCAGGACTAAATGGCCAGTCATGTGATGGAGCCATGTAAGTACATCCTCCAGCCACAGTCAGCCAGGTCCAGCTAATAGCCAAGCCTTCCCTGCTGAGCCCTGCCAAAACTACATGTTTGTGGGCTGGTTATTCTTGTTCTTTTAAGTCACTAAGTGTTGGAGGCATCTGTTATATAAAAATAACCAGAACAACCAATCACCAAGTTTTTCTCTTTCTTTTGTTTTGAACACACAAATTTTGTTCAGCACCCTTTTCCCAGCCCTCTAAGTGCCAGCTTGTGGGAGCCAAACCTATGCATGCAAGCTCTTATTATATGGCAAGGAGTGAAGTCATGGCCACTATGCCAAGCACATTGTACTTGGGCTATAAATATTCATGAAATAATTGAATTATACATTCAGAAGGCATTACCATCTCTTTGTAATGGATAAATGGCACCAAGAACTTAAGTGAATTGCACAAGTGGGTCTTAAACTGAGCTGGAAATAAAAGATTTTCATATGAATGCATTATCTATTAGGACCCTCAGAATAGTCTCTTCGCATTAAGTAAAATCCAACTCTTTCTCATTAACAAGATGATGGTTGGTGGTGAATAGATTCTGAGCTTTAAAAATAAGAATGCTAAAGTATCTGGAAAGATAGGTTATAAACTATTAACAAATAGATAATTTTGGAGAGTAAAACTTGGGGTTTGAGGAAGCAATCGATTTTACCTTCTGCATCATTTTTATTTCTTACAATGAATATACATAAATTTTATACTTTAAAACGACATCAAATTTCCTAGTAATGAAATCTACCTAAAGGTTAGCAGCAACTGTCTTGATGATATGATTATGAGAGTTTTACATTGATATTTAATATCTAAATCATATGCTGGTAGTGAACATACGTTCCCCTACAGATCTCAAAGAATTGAATTTCAAATTCTTTTCCACTAAGATCCCAAATGGTATAAAACATTAAAAAAAACAAAACATTGTACATTACCTGGATGTGTCATACAAGATCAACTGTAATGTACCAAGCTCAGATTCACACATGAAGAAAATTACACATCTGGTCACCCACTCCCACATGCACCAGGAAGCATTACGGAAGGAGAGTTTTGCTCTCATAGGACATAACACCAGTAAGAAAACTGCTTATCACTCCCTAATTAAACCTTGTTACTCTTGAAACTTTTATCTTGCCACAGCAGAGTTTCTAGAAAAGAAGTTGGAAATGTGCCCTTTCTCATGGTTAAGTGGGAAGATGGTAAAAGAGCCCATTTGTGTCTAGTTCTGAGGCTGAAGCACTGCTAAGGGCTACTAAATCTTTGATACTTCTGAAGCTTTCATACTTACGTAAAAGCTGGAAAATTCGTTAATATGGTATTTTAGATTCTCCTCAGTTATAACTGAACATTTTCTCTGGGCATAAAATTTCAGGGTACTCACACTTTGCTTCCTTATTTTCTATTTCTATCAGTAAATTGAGCAATTTTCAGTACAAATTACAAGTTATCAAAGACCAAGCATTTTATTCATTCATTTATACATTCAACCCATAGCTAAAGAGCAGGTACCATGTAACAGGCAATCTACTGAAGAAATATGAAACTGGAAGATATATAAAGAATAATTCCAAGTGATGTCAAAAACACGGCAGTGTGAGGGGTCCCCCTTGATCTCTCCCCTTGAGGTTACAAGTTGAAAAGCTATAATTCAACAAAGGATTTCCCATGCAACACACAAACACGTCTGAGAGATCAGTGCATCGAAACATACGAAGGTGGGCGAATCAGGGTGAACAGGGTAGGAGGGAAAGGAGAAGAGCAGAGACAAGTACCATAGATGCAGCCCAGAGCTCACTGCGGTCCCAGGTGAGGGGAGGATTGAGACTACAGGTGCACTCTCTGTAGCTCCAAGTATTCCTGCCTGAGTGAAGAGCAGGACCCAGTGACTGGGACAGAGAACCTGGGGCAAAGACCAAATACAGAAGTGCGACAGCTGTGGTGTCACTGCCAGGCAGAAAACAAAGCCAGTGAACCAGGCCACCTCCCACAACCCTCCCAGTGCTAGCAGTGGACCCCAGAAGAAACTGTAGCCGTGCATGGTTAAAGAACAGAATATCTACATCCCTGAGAACTGGAGAGATAGTTACTGAGCAGCAGACACACACTATGGCTAATTCCAGTGACAAAGAAGGAGATACAGGAGCGAGGCAGCTGTGGTCTGGCAGTAGTTATTACTTGGAGGAGAACAAAGACACAAACACACCACTAGTCTCTGCCAGCCCACCCTGCCCCCATCTTCCCCAGTGGATCCCAGCAGGGGCACCCAGGGCTGCTGAGGTACACAGCTCAGCATCTGGCTGCAGGGGGAGCACTGGGATTTCAGGGACTCAGAATCCAATTGCCCACTACTTCCTCCTGTGGAGGTTGTACCCTGAGACCAAGGTGACCTGGTCACAGAGGAGAAGCCCACTTCCTCAGGAAATCTTCCACTGTGAGAAGCCAGAATAGGGCAAGAGAGAATAAAACACTTCAGCACTACCTACTGGAAAACAAAAGAAAAACTTCTTTGTACCAACCTGCTGCAAAATTCATTCCTATAGATACCTAGGAAGAGAAATTATCCAACAATTGCAATAAATAACCAAAGTAACAAGGAAGCTCAGAAAGGAAATGAAAAATCTCCAGAAAATAAACTTAAAGACATGGGAATATGTAACTTAAATGACAGAGAATTCAAGGTTACATTTCTAAAAAACCTTAACAAAATGCAAGAAAACTCAGATAGGCAGTTTAATGAACTCAGAAATAAAATCAGTGAACAAAATGAAAACTTTACCAAAGAGACTGACATTTTAGAAAAGAACCAAGAGAAATTCTGGAGCTGAAGAACTCAATAAAAGAGATGAAGAATGAAATAGCCAGCTTAGGAAATACAGCTGACCAGATGGAGGAAAGAATTAGTGATATCAAAGATAGAAATCTGAAAATGACACAGATGGAAGAAGAGAGAGACTTCAGAGTTAAAAGAAATGAAAGAACTCTACAGGAACTATCTGACTCCATCAGAAAGAGCAATATAAGAATAATGGGTATACCAGAAGGAGAAGAGAGGGAGAAGGGCACAGAGAGCCTATTCAAACAAATACTCGACGAGAACTTACCAAACCTGTGGAAAAAACAGGATCTTCAAATCCAAGAAGCAAACAAAACACGCAATTACCTCAATCCTAAAAGGTCTTCTCCAAGGCACATTATATTGAAACTGTCAAAAATTAATGACAAACAAAGAATTCTCAAGGCAGCCAGGGAAAAGAAGGCTACAAACTACAAAGGAAAGCCCATTTGATGATCATCAGAGTTTTCAACAGAAACTCTAGAAACTAGGAGGGAGTGGAATTAAATATTCAAACTATTGAAAGAGAGAAAGTATCAGCCAAGAATAATATGTTCAGCAAAGTTACCCTTTAGATATGAAGGATTAATAAAGATCTTTCAGGTATACAGAAGATGAGGGAATTTTCCACCACAAGGCCTTCATTACTGGAAATACTGAAGGAGGCTATTCTACTTGAAACAAAAGGATACAAATCTATGAGTAAGATTAACAAACAGAAGCAGGAAATGGCAACACCTATACAGAATAGGGCACTATACACTTAAACATACCGTAAAGGGTAAAGGAGATTTAAAAAATATGAAAAAAGGAAAAAGAGAAGAAGACAATTTGCTACTGCAATTCAGAAATGAACTCACAGCATAAACAGGGTTAACTTGTGACAACAAAAGTACAAAACAGAAGGGGATAAAGGTCTGAATTTGCAAAGGGGAAAGGAGATAATATGCATGCTGAAGAAAAAGGACTACTGCATATATAAAACTTTCTTTTACATAAACTTAATGGTAACCGCTCAAAAAAATCCAGAACTGAGACACATAACATAAAAAAAGAGGAAACAGAGGGGGGAAAAAAATCATGGAATACCACCAAACTAAAATAACAGAAACACAAAGGCAAAGAAACAGTGGAGACACTGAGCTACCAAAAAACAAAAGGTAAAATGGCTACAGGAAATCCTCATATATTAATAATGATCCTAAATGTAAAAAGGCATAGAGTAGCAAATTGGATCAAGAAATAAAACCCAACCTTCACGAGACACATCTCAGCTGCAAGGAAAAATATAGACTGAAAATGAAAAGGTGGAAAATGATACTCCAAGCAAATGGCATCCAGAGAAAAGTGGGTGTAACCATGCTTATATCTGATGAAACAGACTTAAGGATAAAAAAGGGAATGAGACAAAAATGGATGTTTCATAATGATAAACAGGACAATACAAGAAGACATAACATAATCAATACATGACTTCACTCAAATGTGGGATATAAAACTGAAAGTAACAAACGAACAAACAAAAAAATCATACACAGACAATAATTTAGTGGCTTCCAGAGGGTAAGGGGGGGGTAGAAGAGGGTAAAGGGGGTCAAATACATGATGATGAAACTGGGTGGTGAACACACAATGCAATATATAGATGATGTATCATAGAATGGTACACTTGAAACCTACATAATTTTACTAACCAATGTCACCCCAATAAATTTAATAAAAATTAAAAAGAATAATTCTTGCTCTAAATGTCCAAAAGGATGATCTCTTATCTGACATGGGCTATGTTAATTGTCTACCCAGCTATAATCCCTACTGTCTAGAAATCAAATTTATATAAACTGAGAGTAGAATGGTGGTTACCAGAGGGAGGGATGTGTGGGGGATAGGAATGGGGAGATGTTAGTGAAAGGATACAAATTTTCATTTATAAGATGACTAAGTCCTGAAGATGTAAAGTATGTTGACTATAGTTAATGATAAAGTATGGTATACTTGAAATTTGCTAAGAGAGTAGATCTTAAGTGTTTTCATCACACACACACACACACACACACACACACAAACAATGACCATATGAGGTAACAGATGTGCTAATTAGCTTAATTGTGGTAATTATTTCATGATGATAACATTTATAAACTTATCACATTGTATCCCTTAAATATATAATTGTACCAATCATACCTCAAATATATAATTTGTCAATCATACCTCAATAAAGCAGGGGAAAAAAGCTGGCAGTAGACTTAGTAACAGACACCTCACCCAAGAAGATATACAGATGGCAAATAAGCATGTGAAAAGATTCTCCATACCGTACGTCCTCAAGGAAATAGAAATTAAAACAAGGAGATACCGCTACACACCTATTAGAATTACCACAACCCAGAACTAGTGAGGATGTGGAGCAAGAGAAACTCTCAATTACTGCTGGTGGGAGTGCAAAATGGTACAGCCACTTTGGAAGATGGTTTGAGTTTCTTACAAAACTAAACATACTTTTACCATGTGGTCCATCAATTGCACTTGCAAAGAAGTTGAAAACTTTTGTCCATACAAAAATCTGTACACAGATTTTTATGGCATCTGTAATCCTAATTTCCAAAACTTGGAAGCAACCAAAATGTCCTTCGGTTAGTGAATGAGTAAACCTGTGGTCCATCCAGAGAATGGAATAGTATTCAGCACTAAAAAGAAATGAGCTGGACCGGCCCGGTGGCTCAGGCGGTTAGAGCTCCATGCTCCTAACTCCGAAGGCTGCCGGTTCGATTCCCACATGGGCCAGTGGGCTCTCAACCACAAGGTTGCCAGTTCAATTCCTCGAGTCCCACAAGGGATGGTGGGCAGCGCCCCCTGCAACTAAGATTGAACACGAGCTGCCGCTGAGCTCCCAGATGGCTCAGTTGGTTGGAGCGCGTCCTCTTGGTTGGAGTGTGTCCTCTCAACCACAAGGTTGCTGGTTCAACTCCCCCAAGGGATGGTGGGCTGCGCCCCCTGCAACTAGCAACAGCAACTGGACTTGGAGATGAGCTGCACCCTCCACAACTAAGATTGAAAGGACAACAACTTGACTTGGAAAAAAGTCCTGGAAATACACACTGTTCCCCAATAAAATTCTGTTCCCCTTCCCCAATAAAAACCTTTTTTAAAAAAAAAAGAAAGAAAGAAATGAGTTACTGAGCCCTGAAGACATGGGGAAACTTAAATGCTTATTACTAATTGAGAAAAGCCAATTTGTAAAGGCCATATATTGTATGCTTCCGAATAATGTGACTTAGCCAGGGATTTGGGGAGAGGGAAGGATGAACAGGCACAGCACAGAGGATTTGTCTGGCAGTGAAAGTGTCGGTATAATACTATGGTGGTTACATGTCATACATGTGTCCAAACCCATAGAACGTACAACACTAAGAGTGAACCATAAAGTAAACTACGGACTTCGGGTGATAATATGTCAATGCAGGCTCATCCATTGTAACAAATGTACCATTTCCACGCAGGATGTTGATAGTCAGGGAGGTTGCACACATATGGGGATAGGGGGTATATGGGAATTTTCTTTCTGCTCATTTCTTCCACAAGCCTAACACTGCTCTAAAGTGTAAAGCTTATTAATTTAAATTTTAAAAGAAAGAGTAGAGGAAAAACACTGTTAATAGTCACCATCTCCAGGCAATGAAAATGTAGCTGCATTTCTTTTCTTTTTCATACTTTTTTACATTTCCAAAATTAACCACTATTAGAATTTATTGACTGCTTTAATTTTCTAGTCAGAAATATGTATTTACTGATGATATCTGAAGATTTTGCCTTTCTCTTAGTTCCCAGTATTGCTACTCTAATTTAATCTTCAATAAACTCATGCCTGAACTACTGCAACAGTACCCAAGTGAGGTTCCCCATCACCACACCTATGCTTGGGTTCACCCTACATATATTACCATATAGCATTCTTCCTTAAGTACCATTTCATCATGCCATGACATTCTTCGAAGTCTCTCGCGTATCCATTGTCCTCTTCTTAAATCCCTCCCATCCTTCCAGGGTTGGTGCCTGCTCCCTCCCCACATATACATTTCTCCATTCATCTTCTTCCAATGCTCCAACCCACAGTGATTGTTTTCATTATGTTATTTTATAAAACAAAGGCCAAGTCTTCAGGAAACTGTAAACCAGTGTATGCCATATATTGGTTTCCTGGTCTGTGGTACATGGCGCCATCTCCTCAACCAAATTTTAAATCCTGTCATCTCAGGAATCATGCATTACACTTGCCTTCTGTGTCATCAACTCCATTTTTGATGGGCAAAATAACATGACACATGGAACTTGCTTTAAAATGTTCCAGCAGAAATACATGTGTGTGTGATGGTAGATTAAAAAAAGATTGACACAATGACACAATGTTGATATTTGCTGAATACAGATGTTAATTATATGGGGATTTAAAAAAATACAATTTCCCTAGTTTGTGTGATTTTTGAAAATTTTCATAGTAAAATGTTCTGGAAAAGGAGCTTTGTAGAGTGTAAGACTGTTAGATTCCATTTCTGAAACTTTATCAGAAATGTTTGAGTTCAACATCACTCTGTAAGTCACGTCTTAAACTCTTTCCCAAATTATTTACACAGTCAAATCCATCCATTTTGCACACATATGATTTTATTTTTAATATAAACTATTTCACTTATACAAAAGTTCCTACTGACTGTAAGTCATAAAATGTTTCCATTTATATAAATTATACAAAGATTAAATACCTAAAAATTAATTTGGAAAATAAAGTACCTGACTTGTGACATCATTTTTTACTGTCCAAAGAAAAAGTGAGCCCCACTTCTCCTTATTTTGCATCATTTTCATACACTGACCTCAATCTGGGTTACAAAATGGTAATATTATTGCAGTAAGCATGATTAATTCACTTATTTGTTTATGTAGTTTATAAATCATTTTAATTAAATAGCAATGTCAAGGAAGTTGAGCCCTCGCATTTAGAGCTTTAAAAAAAATGAAATGAGGCAGAAAGATGATTTTCATCATGGCAAAAAAAAAAAAAGCTAGTTTTGGAAAGCATTTTTTCATATTAAAATCACAAACAATTAAAAAAAAAACAAAAAAAAAAACCCCTGACCCCTTCCCCCAATGAGCCCTCTTTAGTTGTGATAAATGGAAGCTTATAAAAGTACCACAGTTCCTATTTAGTAACTAGGAAAACTTAGGCTTAGAACGTCTCAGTAGAGGCCCCAAGTCTCTTCATCAACCCACAGCAGAAGTATAAATAGAAAAAAGCATGCAGTTACTCACCATGTAAGGCGCCCACACGTGTCTTCAAATAGGTGGGAATGCCTACCACGCAAATGACTTCTCATCATCTCTATTCATGTCATGCTTTTCAAATTCCTAAAAAATGTGGTCTCTAGCCTGGAAATTGTACACAAGAGCTTAGTTTTTTCAATCCTCATTTTCCTCACTCATTTAAATTGAAATAATAACAGCATGTACCCCCCACAGAGCTGTGGTTATTGAGATAATGCGTGTGGAATGGTCACAGTGCCTAGTATAAAAAAAATCTCAAAATGTGAAAATAATAATAGAATTTCAAAAAGTAGATATGGGATTATTTTTTTTCCCTCTGTTTATTTTCATCACTCAAGATTTGGGGATGGTTATAGACAACATGGTTTTGTAGGTGGTATTCTTGCCTCCCATGTCCCTGAACCATCCTCTGGCCTGAACTTCCTATCAACTCTCTTGAACAAGGATCTAATAAGAGACAATTTCAGGAACCAACTGTGCCCAACTTTAAAAAAAAAAAAGACTATAAAATTGCAAATACAGAATTATGTGCAAGTGTGTGTCTTATTTAGAGTGATAAGAGAAATCACAAAGGTTATCTATAAAAATCTGAAAAATACTACCATTATCACAAAATCCAAACACATGATATTATATTAATTAGGCACCTTCTAGACATCCATAAAATATATATTTTTCCTTTTTGTAACCTGCATACTCTTTGACTGCTTTCTTAAATGGCAATAATTTTGCAATTTAATTTTCTCTAGGAAGAATAGAATGTTAAATTAGTTTTTCCTCGAACATGGTTGATTTGACTCTCTGTTTGTTTCGACAGTTGATGTTCATAAAACATGAAACTTCACAAATAGATATACTTTCTGATTGTAGTACTACTCCAGAAGAGTGCCTAACAAACAGAAATTCTGATAAATTCTATTTCATACTATTACCATAAAAAAATGTAGAGTATTATGTATAATTGTATATGCTACATATATTCCTATGAAAAATAAGAGATGAGAGAAACATGCCTAAGGTTACACTTCCGGCAGATTGCTGAACTGGGATTCCGGAATGTTCCTGACAGCTGGCATCCGTTATTACTCAGATTATTACCCACCACTCCATGCAATGCCTTCCAACCTAACACCCGGACCTCTCACATCTTCATCGACAGTGAAGAGGAAAGGGACATGAAGGGAAACAAACTAGCATTTACTGAGCATTTCTTGTGTGTCTGGCTCTTATATTTGGCACTTTCCTTATCTCATTGACTCCTCAAAGAAACTCTGAAAGGTCAATGTCATTTCCCCCAATTTACAAATGAGGAAACTGATACTGAGAAGTTCAAGGTTACAACACTTAAAGAGAGGCAACTAGGACTCCAAAGTCCATGTCTTCCCACTATACAAATCTGATTCCTTAAAAATGTAAGAGAAAAATGTGGAGTGTCTGCGACAAAATTTAAAAATTAGATTCCAACTAACTTATTTTACTTATTTAACAAATACTCTTCTTGGTTCCATCCGTTCTTGGGTTGTAAGTGAACCAAGAAAAGTACTTGGTATTTGCTGCACTAAACACTCGTTGATTATGGTTAACCTCATGCAGACCTACCGTGGCTGACGGACCCTTAACAAACCTATGTTGGTGAGGAAGGGGAAGAAACCATGGGAAATACACAGTTGCATATTTTGGTATTTACAGCAAACATGCATTTTTGCTGCATCCCTACAATGTTTAGTGCCACACCCAAAAAGCATTTCCAAATCCATCAAACTCATTTGGTGACACTTTATCTCCAACAACACTAGAATACTATTCAATACATTGTCCGTAATACTAATAAAACCACATAGCTCCTTGTGATGACTTTCTTGTTTTTGTGGGGGATTTGGGTTTCTAGCTCAATTTATTATGGTGGGGAAAGGACTGCCTCCTTGTTTTATTTTTTTTTTTATTGTGGTAAAATATACGTCACATAAAATTTACCATTTTAATCATTTTAAAGTATACACTTCAGTGGCATTAAGTATTTTCACATTGTCTTGCAAACATCATCATCTATCTCCAGAACTTTTTTCATCTGCCTAAACTGAAATTCAGTAACCATGAAATAATAACTCCCCATTTCTCCCACCTGCCAACCCCCAACCCCTGGCATTCTATTTTCTGTCTCTATGAATTTGATTACTCTAAATACCTCATATAAGTGGAATCATACAATATTTGTCCTTTTGTGTCTGACTTATTTCAGTCAGCATAATGTTTTCAAGGTTCATCTATGTTATAGCATGTGTCAAAACTTCATTCCCTTTTAAGGTTGAATAATATTCCATCACATATATATACCACATTTTGTTTAGCTGTTCATCTGTTGGTAGGCATGTGAGTTGTTTTCACCTTCAGGCATTTGTGAATAATGTTGCTATGAACACTGGTGTACAAATACCTGTTCTAGAATTTAAGATGAGGAACTTAGCATTGTAAATACAGTTAGCTTGAAAATCAGCACAGGGGACCCTGAGGGCTCCACCCCCAGTAGTTGGGTCTGAGGGAGGAGTGGGAGGGAACACATTTGAGGTTCTGCCATAATCCCTGCTTGTCAGAGGTAGCTCCTGTGGCTTTGGCCAGCATTACTTAGGGTTATCCCAACACTGTTGTCATGGTCCAGTCTGAGGGGGGCGAGTTGTAGCATTTCCTGAAATATCCCATCTTATGTCGTGTGCATACATCCCCGGGTCCACATGAAGTAACCTCCAAATATAATACAAGAAGGTTCAAACTCAACTTCCTTAGAGCCTTCACTTCATGGATGACAGAAAGAAAATCTTGTTCCACTAGCACCAGTGGGGTGTTTCTCTGGGGCAACCCCACCAAGCAAGATCAGAGGTCATCTAGATTTGGGAGCCAACAGGATATTTTC
Organism: Rhinolophus sinicus; assembly: GCF_057876585.1. Classification (NCBI taxonomy): domain Eukaryota; kingdom Metazoa; phylum Chordata; class Mammalia; order Chiroptera; family Rhinolophidae; genus Rhinolophus; species Rhinolophus sinicus. The sequence continues at coordinate 58,743,955 of NC_142508.1, read as the reverse complement.
AAAACAGCTAGACCTGCATGGGTCAGTGTTCTTTTTAATTAAGGTAAACATATACTCTTTTCTTGGTCCTATTGATCAACTACTCTAAGGATTTTAGGGTAATTACCTGGTACGACACTAACCAAAATCTACAAATGATACGATTACTGTATAAATTATTTTTAAAGATCGGCTTTAGCATGAGTGAATTGCTGGTTCTACATTGATTTCATTTTGAAGTTTCATTAATAGATTGATTATTTCTTAGGCTTCTAGTTTCTGATCAGTTTGGCATTATAGATCATCCATTTAAGAAACTGTAAGAAACAGTCTATATTATACAATGAGAGGGTGAAGGAGAGGAATAAAGGGAAGGGTCTGGATTAGGATTTTTACCTACCATCTTCACCAGAGCTCACTGCTGACTAGTCAGCAGTGCCTGGTAGTTTGCTTTGTAATCCCTGAGAAATTAAATGGGGTTTAACAGAGCAAACTCTTTACTGAGCTTCAGGATAATAAATGTAGACCTCCAAGCAGAATCCCTGGAGTGCTCAAAGAACATAGGCCAGGAGGGAGCTGGGGAGTACAAGTGTCCACATCCTGTGACAATCCTGACTCTGCATTCTCAAGAACGAGCACTAACTGTCCTGGGGTCAGGACCTGGGGCCAGGGCCTGGACAACTTCAGGTCCCCTCCTTTTTCCTTTAGGATTCTTTAGAAATGGGGGGTGGGAGCAATAGTGAGTCACACAGCATTTCACTCTGTATTTCCATGATTTAAACACAGGTTTTCACACCCCAATGGCTCCGAAATTGAGATATGTCTTATGATGGATCACGGTTGGCCAGACAGCAGCTGTGGCCTACTTATTTCCTGAGCATATGTGAACTTTATCTCTCTTCTTCTTTTCACGTGTGCACAAGAGCCACACAGATTTTAACAAATCTACATTATGTCTAAATAAGTAGAAAAGGGCTCTTTCAATAAGTCTAAGATTACGAAGAAGGCATTCTGCCGTGGTTTAATTGTTGGCATTTCTTTTTTTCTTTCTGGAATACCCAAGGGTACATCTTTAAAACGACACTTTACATTTGATGAAATTATAGTGAGTACTAGTAATGCTTCATTTATTTTTTTCATTCTTATACTTTGAAAAGGATGGAGATTCTAATCTTCGCAAACCCAGAAGATCCTTTCGTGCATTTCCAGGATGCACACATCTCTGTAACAGCCGCTTGGAAAAAACTTGACAGGTGATTTCCTCTTGCTTAACAATAATAATACAAACACTGTTAAAAGTAATAAAGAAGGGGCCGAATCTGATCTTCTTAGAGACACTTTCTTCCTGGATACAAGCTTTTATCAGAACTGCCCTCCCTGACACCACGGCTGGATGACTCTGCAGAAGGTTCAGAGACATCACTTGCGACCTTGATTAGCCCATTGGCTCAGTGAACACAGCTGTTTCTTTCTAAAGTCTTCAAAAACAATCAAATTATTCTCCAGCTCCTTGAGTTCCACAAAAATCTTATTATCTCTGGCTGAAATGAAAGAAATATTAATGCAAAAGGAAATCATTTCTTCCTGGGTTACTATTCAAATAAATTGTAGCTTTATTCTTCCCCAATTTATGAAAACCCTCTCGTTCCTTGCTCCTCAGAGTGGGACCTAGGATCCTCAAGCCCAGACCTGGTGGAGCCGAATCTGCCTTTCCCCAAATCTCCATGTGTGACACCCTCAGGCTTCAGAGGCACAGCTCTCGGTCTCTTCTGTGCTCAGACTGAATAAGGGAGTGATTTATTTTCCCGAAAGAGGTCATTGCATGTATTAATCCTGGGACTGTCACTGTGCCGTCTCTTTCCTAGGAAATTGAGTTTATTTTTGATTGTGATGAGACTGACAAAGCCCGATGAAGTAACTCAGCAACTCAACACTGATCCGGGAAGTCTCATTTGCAGCTCTCTCCTTTGAGAAGAAACTCTTGAGCCTTCCTGCTGAGAGTCCCCGCTTAAAAATGTGTGCCCAGGCATGAGAAGGAAAGCTGCTATTTCAAAGAGGAGTGAAAGCATTTGAAATTTCATTTGAAATTAGAAACTCCACTGCATATCTAGTCTGTTTTATGGGTTACTTTTTCTAATCTGGAAGAAGACTGTTTCAAGTAGCAGTCTAAGGGAAAAGCATCACGGCACATGCAGTGTTTTCTTATCCTCTTATCCTGCTTCCTCCCACAGCGTATCATTCTGCCCAGAGTGCATCAGAAGAAGAATGACAACAAATCTATTAGTTCAACAAGTATCCTCCATATGCCTTCCAGGGGTCTGGCATATTAGGATCGAACCCTCAAATCCACAAGAAAACGTAGGCAGAAGAGTGAGATCTTTTGAGATAGTGCTTCTTCTAATATTAAAACCCCATGTATTTTAGACATTGAATTAGGGATTGGTGATATCTTATTTAATAATAGCGATACATACTTGTACATTGTTAAGAATAATAAAAGGTAAAGAAGTTTGACGACTCCAGACACAGTTACTCTCTGAATGCAAATCTATCGGAACTACCCACCACCATGAATGCCTCTGGGTATATGCCTCTCTTGAAATGTCACTTGAGATCCTGGTTAGCTTTATTGAGCAAAAGTTTGCATACCATAAAATGTATCCAGTTCCAGTATACAGTTTGGTGAGCTTTAGTAAATTTATACAGTTATAGAATATTTCTACCACCCCCAAAATTACCCTCATGCCCATTTTCAGTCAATCCCTACACATCTATAGCCAGCCCTAGGCAACAACTGTTGTTTTGTGTCTCCATAGTTTTGCCTTTTCTACAAATTTCAAGCGGAATCCAGCAACGTGTAGTCTTGTGTGTATGACTACTTTCATTTAGCATGTTTTTGAAATCCATCTTTGTTGTTGTATCTATCAGTAGTGTTTTCTGCTGAATAGTGTTATATTGTATGGAAACACCGCATTTTGTTCATCCATTCAACAACAAAGGGGATACAAACTATTTAGTTTAAAATTTTTAACTTTTATGAACTTTTATGCAAGTCTTTGTGTGGACATCGTTTTCTTGAATAGATTCCTAGAAGTGGAATAAGTGGTTTGTATTGCAACTCTATGTTTAAGATTTTAGAAGACGGTCAAATGCTTCCTAAGTAGCTGCAAAATTATTTTTTTCATTAAATTTGAAGACATTAGCCATTATTTATTTAAACAAGTTTTCTACTCATTTCTCTCTGTCCTCTTTTTGGAATTCCCATACATTGGTTGCTTAATGTTACCTCTCAGATCTCAAAAGATTTCTTCATTTTTCTTCATTCTTTTTTCTTTCCTTTATTCAGATCGGATAAATTCTATTGATCTATCTTTATGTTCTCTTATTCTTTCTTCTGCCATTTCATATCTGCTGTTGAGCATCTTCAGTGAATTTTTCATTTTAGTTGTTGTATTTTCCAACTCTAGAATTTCCATTTGGTTCTTTTTTTGTAATGTCTATCTTTTTATTTAGATCATTAGATGAATCTGTGTCCTCATGTTTTCCTTTCATTATTAAAACATGGTTCTTTGGTTCTTTGAGTTTATACATAATAGCTACTTTGAAGACTCTGTCTTCTAAGTCCAACATCTGGGATGTCTCAGAGACAGTTTCTATTGACTAATTTGTTTCCACAGTGTGTGTGGATAACACTTTCCTATTTATTTGCTTGTCTCATAAATTTTGTTGTTGAGAACTGTATGTACCTTTTAGAAAATATTTTATAGCAAATCTGGATTATGATGTTCCTGTTACAGATTTTGTTGTTGTTGTTGTTTAGTTATGTACCAGGACTAACACTATATAGAGTCTGTCTGACCTACAGTATGTGGGCTCTGAAGTCTGCTCATTTAAAAAAAAAAAATGTTATTTTTTTATGTCTGGCTTCCTAATATCACCTCTGGGTCAGCACAGCTTAGGGGTCAGCCAATGACTGGTTATAGGTTATGCTCAAATGCCTTGAGCCAGTAAGACTTCTAACTTTTGCCAGTAGATCTGTGCGTAGGTTGGGAAGTGCATTAAAAATCCAAGGAGTTAATAAGTCTACTGGGCCTTTTCATATCACCTCTGCATGTGTACAAGGGACATGTGAAATGTTGGGAACCTCTCTTCTGTCTCCTAACCATATGCAGCCTTATTAGGCATGGGCACAGCTGTATAGACTTCCAGGAATATGTGAGAGCTTATCGTTGTCTACTATGGCTCTTTCATTCCCAGATTTCCCTGTTAAGTTTCCGGCTAGTCTGTCTCTCCATTGCTTCTCCCATGCAGGATTAGACCAGGTGTTATATTGGTCTTCCTTGTTCATTTGCTACTGTATACAACAATTCCCACAGGCATTCTTTTATTCCATGCCACTCCAATTTAAGCCAATCCTCTCTGATAGCAAAGCTTCTGATTTTCACATCTTACCTTGCCCTGGTAGAACTACTATGCCAATGGTGGGAATGGGGTGGGACGAGAGCACCCTCAGGCTAAAATGCCACAGTCTCCCATTGTTCTTATCCAAGGTTCAATTATTTATCCTTAATAAATTCTTGCCAAATTATTATATGCCTTTGGTTAATTTCCAGAGTCCTAAAACGGTTGTTTTTGAAAATTCTGTCCACTTTTATCATTGCTTGTTGATAACAGGAATTGCCTTACTCTGCCATTTTTCAGTCTGACCATCTTTGTTCATTTACCTTCAATCTTTTTTTGTTTTTCCTCTATTCACTGGGTTGGATAATTTCTATTGATCTATTTTGAAGTTCACTGACTATTTTTTCTGACAGCTAAAATATGCAAGTGATCCCATCCAATTTTTTTATTTTTTTTTATTTTAGTATTGCCATTTTCAAGTCTAAAAATAACATTTGGTTAATTTTTTATCATTTCAATTTTTCTATTAAGATTCTTCATTTGGTGAATCATTGCCATCATGTTTTCCTTTAATTCTTTCAACATGAATCTCTGAAATATTTATAAGCATTGATTTTAAGTCTTTGACTGCTAAATCCCATCCTCATAGAGTCAGTTTTTATTGCTTCCCTTCCACCCCCACCCTGTGTATGACTTATATATTTGTTTCTTTGTATGCTTCATATTTTTTATATTGAAAACTAAACATTTTAGATAATATATTGTAGAAATTGTGGATTCTTTTTGACATAATATGTGGTAGGAGCTGTGGGTTCCTTTTTAATTATTCCATAAATAATAATAGTGATTATTATTATTATTACTTACTTGTCTGGGGAAAAAAAGAAAAAAAAAAAAACCTGTCCCAATTAATTTGTTCTTTTATTCTTATTTTTTATTCTGGTTCCTTGGGGGTTGCCCTTATGTCTGTATAATTTAATGGTCAGGTAATAATTTGGGAGCAATTTGTGCTCAAGCATCTCAAGCCGATAATACTCCCCACCTCTACCAACCAATTTGTGTTTACACTGGGGAAAGCACTCAAAGTCACAGCTAATTCGCCAGTGTCTCTTGGTGTTCTCGCTTTACTGAACTCCCCCAGGCCTATACTGCACATGTAACTTCCTAGACAGCCAAAGATGTGTAGAGAGTTTACCTCAGCCATTTCATAGCTCTCTCATTTCCAGGGTCTCCCTTTGAGAGCATACACTTTAAACAAATACTATTCTATTGAGATATTCTGCTTTTTCAATCCAATATGTCCCATAAACATACATAAATTAGAAGCTGATAGTTCTTTATCCAATGAATGTATGGAGATTCTGTGTTTTGGTTGCAGGGTTGTATTAAGCGTTTGCTAGTGTGTCTGGAGAAGGGCCTTCAATTTCAGAATAAGCGTTAGAAGAACAAGTGAAGCACTTCTCAAATTTATCCTGAAGTCTTCATGGATGTAAGTTTATACGGTGCTTGTAGCATTAACTAGTGTTTTCAAAACACCTGCCCTCTATATCTTTATGCTTGGGTGATAAAAACATGCTGAAAGATAGAGGCAGACAAAAGCACAAACGCAGTGCTTAGAAAATTAAATTACAGGAAACCTCGATGTTTGTGAGGGTGCAACATGTACGTAAAGGTGAACCAAGAACTATTGATTTTTGTAAATATGGTATATACATGTTGTTTCACATTTTAAGTGAGGGATTGTATAGAGAAGCTAAAATTCTAAGTTTCTAAAGTTCACAAATTTAATAACTTCCCAATAATATACAAGTAAAGCAAACAAATCTTTTCTAAAAATTTAAATCGCCTCAAGATACTGAGAAAAATAAGCAGTCATTTTGTTTTGTTTTGTTTTGTTTTTACAGAACTTGAAGATATTTTGGTAAGTTTTTTTTTTTTTTTTTCTGTAGCATATAGTGTACCATAATGGCTGGGTGCGTATATTCATTAATTTAAAGTAGAAATACTAAAAGCCCTAGGAGACACAAGAATGCCTACTGTTAAGATTCTTTGCTTAAGACCCACATGTCACAGTAATTATCTGGTCCACCTATTTAAGGAAATAAAAATAATTTTCTTCGACTGCCCATAGAATAGAATCCCTGCCCAATGACACCTTTCCTTCAAGACAGGTATTAGCACTCCTGATTCTGGATTGGTTAGAATTACTCACTCCTAAGGTCTCCTGTACCTTTACAAACTGAAGAACTGCGTGGCAAAGCAGGCCCCTGTTCTCATAGCTCATTAAGCGCTTTCTCGGTGAGTACCCACTTACAGAATGGAGAGAAAGGAAGAGGGAAAACCCCAAAGAGAACAATTAATCAACTATTTTTTCACTCCCCTGCATTTTGTTCCTTCATTAGATTTTTCCCTCAGAACCAAAACCACAACCAAAATTAGCAAACCAATAAAAAACCTTCCTGCCATATGACTATCTCACTCTTTTCTCCCGTTTGGATGCAAATGAAAGGTCACCCTGTTCTTGGCTGGAGGCCTTCAAAAGCAGTACTTTGAATCGAGTTCTCAAGTCACCTATCTGCTCAAACCTTTTATTAGGAGAGGAAAATAAAAGGTGGTGTTTCTTCCAATAGTAACTACCCAATATCACACGAGTCTCCCAGGCCAGCCACCTAAACTCTTGAGTGGACATTCAAAGAGTTTTTTTCCTACACTGAGAGCTGTATCTTCTAATTGAAAACTGCAGGGATGCTCAAAGATGCTGCTCTCTGAAATGTCTGTGCTGCCTACATTGTCTTTTTATCAATCCCGAGGGTAGACGTTCTCACTAGGAGATGAGTTTCACTAACCGTCATTTCATGAACAGAAGATAAGAAGCCCAGAGCCAAGAAAATATGTAGACTACTTCACTGTAAAATTATCAGCTCAATCAATTTCTGGTTCTTCATTGAAGCCTAAGTTTCCCTTTGAACCCGGAGAAAACTAAGGCTTTCTCGTATCATTCCTTCAGGTGCAAAGGGAGAATGGGCCATCAGGTACAAGTACAAAGTTAAAAAAAAAAAATTAAAAAAACTTTAAAAGGGAAGAGGATTATGTGAGGGGAAAAAACCTAAAAGGCACATATAATAATCCTATAATAGTTGCCTAGAGCTATCTAAAAGTCTTGGTTTCTTTCCAGTAAAGGTTTGCTCAAAGGAATTGGATTCAGTCAGGCATAAATTGAAATCCTAGCTTAGTCAATTACCAGATGTATTTCATGGTTAATTTCTTTAACTTTTTTGCACTTCAATTTATACCTGTAAAAGAAGGACATGGGTAGAATCATTCCTTTTTGTTCACCCAGAACCTGGCATGAAATCTGAAAACATCTGTCCCTAATATTTTTGAAGAAAGAATGAGGAAAGGAGGAAGCAAGCACTCTGCTTCTGCTTAATAAACTCGGAAGTATGTTGGTATAGCTTCTTTAAGTCTCTTCCATTTCCAAGCACACAGATTTTCTGCAAATTCTGTGCAAAAGATCCTTAACTAAATCAAGTGGAGAGTGTTTGAACTGGAAGGACTGGAAAGGAACAAGATGATGAAATAGGCAGTCCTGGACCCTCCTTCCCCCACAGAGACCTGGATTCAACAGCACAACAACAAAATACCTGTGAGAAATCCAGAAACCAGTTAAAGGGCTCCTGTACCCCAGGTGAATGAGACGCCAACCACATCAAAATGCAGTAGGAAATGCATGACACTCTCCATTGCGGCTCCGTCAGGGCCCTTGTATGGGTAAATATATAGACAAATACAGAAGCCTGTGATATTGAAAAGTAGGTAAATAAATCCCTTTTAAATATGTATAGAATTTTTTCAGGTGTAAAAATTTTAAATCTGTGTTAATAGATATTCAATATAAAAAGAGCTAATATGTGTCAGTTACATAACACACAAAAATTAATTCAAAATATATGAAAGACCTAGATATAAGACCTAAAACTATTATACGTCTTAAAAAAAAATAAAGGAAACGCTCATGATGTTGGACTTGGTAATGATTTCTTGGATATGATACCAAAGCACAAGCAATAAAATAAAAAAAACAGACAAATGGGACTACACCAAATTTAAAAACTTCTTCACATCAAAAGAAACAAGGAACAGAGTGAAAAGGTAACCTATGAAATGGGAGAAAATAATTGTAAATCATGTATCTGAGAAGGGCTTAATATCCTAAATATATAAGAAACTCCTACAACTCAGCAAGAAATAAACTAATAACCCAATTAGAAAGTGGGCAAAGAACTTGAACCGATATTTCTCCAAAGAAGATATACAAACTACCAATAAACACATGAAAAGATACTCAGCATCACTAACAGTTAGGGAAACATAAATCAAAACCACAAAGAGCTATCACCTTCCATCCATCAGGAGTGCCAATATCAAAAGAACAGAGAATAAGTGTTGGTGAGGATGTGGCAAAGTTGGAACCCATGAGCACTGTTGATGGGAATGTAAAATGGTGCAGCTATTATGGAAAACAGTGTGGAAGTTCCTCAAATTAAAAGTAGAACTTCCATGTGATCCAGTAATTTCACTTCTGGGTATATACAACCAAATGAATTCAAAGCAGGATTTTGTTTGTTTGTTTGTTTGATCTAAAAGCAGGATCTTAAAGAGCTATTTGCACGTCCATGTTCATGACAGCTTTATTTACAATAGCCAAGAGGGGAAGCAACCCAACTGTCCATCAACAGCTGAATGGATAAAGAACAGGTGGCATATAATGAGGCAGAAAAGGAGTTAATAAAAGTGAGCTCGAAGGGGGACTGCCCAGGCCTGCATACCTTCCCCTGGGACAACCAGGCTCATCCCCCTAGAGATAAATTAAGCTGTCCGAACACCCTTAGAAAGAGAAGATAAGACCCTAAAGGGAGTGATCTAGTTTTAACACCTGCACAAACTGATAGAGCCTGTCCTTTGTTTGAATTCCAACCTCATTAAAATAAAATGGACATTATGGCTTGCCCCCTCCCCCACGGGTTTTGCTGTATGCATGCTGGGTAAGAACATGCTCAGAAAGAAACTAGTTATACAACCAACATATGTCAATCAAATGACCTCAGTTTATATGTCTATATGTAGTGTTTAAAGAATAGTTTCAGCGTTGCAAAATGAAAAAGTTCTAGAGATGTATTGTACAATAATGTGAATATACTTAACACCACTGAATGGTACACTTAAAAATGGTTAAGATGGTACATTCGATGTTATGTGTTTTTCACAATAAAAAAAAAATAGAAAAAGCCAGATTGGTTAAATTTTCATTTGAACTGGTTTGTTAGGTTGTTTTTCCTTGGGTAATATTTTTGGGAAACAAATTTTTTTAGTTCAATAGGAAAAATAAGTATTTAGATTCAATGTGCAGTTCCACAAAATGTGCCAATCCAATTAAGACTATTCCTAATGGGCCAATCTGACTTGGGTGGCAGATAGTTGGTCTATTTTAAGCCAGCCTGTGGCTATTCTGTGGGTTCATTCTGCACTTCAAGCACTCTGGGGCTACAAACACTACTGATCACAGCCCTGATTTCCTAAAAATGTCAGGGACATTTTGTACTTTTTCTCTGAGGTGTTAAATATCAGGCCTGCCATTAACCAGATTGTGATAACAGACACAATAAAGCCAACTGCAAAGTTAACATTAAAGACTATTTCTCCAAAGGTCATCCTGCAGCTGGAGAACAGCATAATGACCCTCTTCTTTGAGGGCTACTGATTCCTAAAAAGATGTCCCCAGCCCAGCTTTGCAACTTCCACCTCTCCAAGATAGCAAACAATTCAAAGATAATTCCTGCTGACTCTAACCCCTCCTAAGAGTCATTTAACACAAACCGAAGCCTCATTATAAAAACAACAACAACAACAATCCCTCACTGCTCCTTCTTACTAAGAGACACTTCATAGTTCACCCAGCATGCCCTCCCTCACTGCAGTAAGTCAATAAACCTGCTTTGTTAAACAAAAGGTTTGCCCCGGGTGGTTTTTAGCTATTGGAATTTTTTAGCTCCCTTGCAGGAAAAGAATGTTTCCAACAAATCCCAAACTAGCAGGCTGAGGAAGAAGGGCGTGCTCTTCCCCCACAGTGAGGCTAAACCTGAGACTTGTAAAGAGTTATTCCCATCTCCTGGCCTGCCTCCCCATCAACCAGCCTGCCCAAATCAGCAGAACGGCTGGAAGCTGGGGAAGATGCTCTCTCTCTGTGCTAGACTCAGCAAGTTTCTTTCTCGAACCCAAACCAGTATTTTCCAACCTTTCCCTGAAAACAGTTACGTGTCCTTGAGATCCTTTCAATCAAATACCTCCTTCTTAAAGTTTAGCATTTGACACTCATCCTCCATCTCAGGGCAAGACAGATTTAATCATTCAAGGCCTTGCTGAAATGTTATCTCTTCAGAGATACCTTCTTTGATCACTTTAAACTAAGTAGCTTCTTCATGGACAATCTCTAACCCAGCATCTGACTTTCTTTTTTCTTCTTAGCACTTATCACATAAGGAACACTGAGCATTTTATATATTTAGTTCACTACTTTATCAAATTCTCTTCTTAATTTTCATAGTTTATAGTTTCATGGGGTTTTTAACTTAATAATCATGTCATCAACATGCCTCTTTTCTACAACATTTATTGTAAATATGTCATTTCTTGTTCATGTTGCATTAGCTGTTGATCCAAAGAAAGATCAAAATAGAGTAATGACAGACTCTGATTTCAAGATTTTTTTTTTTTGGGGGGGGAGCAGGGTTTCAAATATTGTTATAAAATAAAAACATTTTATTTCTGTAAGGAACTTTAGTGGTTATAAAAACAGTTTCTCTTTATCTTGCAGAATAAAACTGAGGGCTGAAGTGTGGAGGCAATTTGAAAATGCCCTGTTTTACTGGTGACTAAATGCCAGGTGATGCTTGATTAGAAGAGGGATAAGGGCGAGAGCATATTTTAAGTTCTATACAAGTTTAGCATTTTGCTTTCTTGAATTAATGAATATTTTTTAAAATGAAAAATATATAATGTATACAGAGTTTAAACAAGTATAAACTGAAAAACCGTGAATAGTCCACTCACCTTAATAAATGGGCAGTACTAGCAAAACTCTCACTGTGACACTCTTTAATCACCTCCTTCTTTTATATTATATTGTGGAAGGGGCAAGGAACTATTTTGAAATTTCCCTTAATCATTCCTCTGTTTTTATTTGTAGTTTTACGACGTATGTGTTTCTGAATTTACACGAATGGTTTCATACTGTACTGCATGCATTAACAACTTGTTTTTTCATTGTTTTTGAGAGTCTTCATTTTCATGTTAATTCGTACTGCTACGTTAATTTTCAGGCCTGTACAATAGTCAAGTGTGTAACAATGCCATAATTGATCCATCCTCCTACCGTGTGGATAAGTTAAAGTTAGCTCCTTGGGCTGACAGCTGAGGTGACTTGAGACAACATAACTTAACTATTTGCTCTACGAGAGCCTCCTGCAAAACGATAAGACTGCAAACCTGATAATTACCTTCACTACTATCTGCAGGAAATTCTTGCAGTTCACTTTATCCAGGCAAATAGTTTGCACATTTGGAGAAACAAATCTTTTGTAAGGACTAGAGTGTGTTGATCTGGATATACGGTGAGCTTATCAGAAAAATGACATTAAGAAAATCTCTATTAACCCAAAAGGAGGCAGGAAAAGTGGGGAAAGGATGGAAGAATAGATGGGACAAATTGAAAACAACTACCGTAGCAAGATGGCAGATTTAAATCTCACCATATCAATAACATCAAATGTAAATTCTCTAAACACCACAAGTAAAAGACTGTCAAACAAGATACAAAGCAAGAACTATCTGTCATCCACAAAACAGCAACTTTCAATATTAATAATAGGCAGGTTAAGAGTAAAAGGATGCAAAAAGATATATTAATAGCATGAAAACAACGATCAAAACAGAGCTGGGTAATTTAATATGACAAAATTCTCTGGTTACTTTCTGGTGTAGGGGCAAGGTTGAAAAAGCCACACAGGAATGAGGAGTCGTTTGTGAGGCTGGTGGGGAGGGAAAGAACTGCCATACACACTTACCGTGACAAGGAGGTCACGAAGGTCTCAGGTTGCAGGATCCAGAACATGCAGCTGAGCTGGGTCGCTGTCAAGGCTTTGGACTGCTATGCCTCTCTCTGTAGTCCTGCCACAACCCCATCATCACACCAGATGGCTTCTGTATGAGCGTGAGGCCATCCTGGAGTATATTTTGCACCAGAAGAAGGAGACAGCCCGGCAGATGAAATCCCACAAGCAGAAGCGGGGCGCAGGGCATGAGGAGCAGAAACTGCTGCAGAGACCTTGGCGCAGGAACAGGTGCAGGGCTTCCAGGAGAAAAAGGCATGCATCGCGAACCACGCCCTCAACCCCTCACACCCAAGGCTGCCTCAGGGCATGGCCCAAATGACGCCCAACTTGCAAGCAGGGACCAGGACAAAGCGCCGTCTAACCTCTGGATACTGTCACTGACCCCCGAGGCCAAGGCCATCACGCTGGAGAAGCCCTCCTGCATCGTCAATAGTCCCATGTTGGGGAAGCAGTAACGCAGGTCGGACCTGACGCATGTGCGCTTCACACCGCTCACAGGCTGCGTGGAGAAGCTAATTCAGAAGGACGAGGTAGGCCCGGTCAACAGAGGCAAGCTTATCTTCGACCTCGCATCATTATGCTGCACGGCCTGAGTGCGCGGAAGACCAAATAAAAGGGATTGGATGCAGGTAAGAAACAATTCTGGAACCAGATTGCCTGAATGCAAATCCTGGCTCACTGCTAACTAGCTTGCCTAAGTTATCTTAAACAATTTCTGCCTCATTTTTTCCATCTTTAAAATGGGGATGTTAATAGATTCTTCCTCCAAGGGCTGATGTGAAGATTAAATGCATAAATATGTGAAGTGATTAGTACTGATTCCAGTTTTTAATGGCAACTGGCCTTAATATTTACCCTTTAAAATAGTGTTTGCTATCTTTAGTAAATAGCATTTGCTTAAATAGCTTCTTTCTAATCCTGCTCTCATTGTAGTTATTCATAATAGCTCTACATTTTATTGAATAGTTTTTCAACATCTATTGATATCCATTAGTTTGTTGTTATAATGGAATAAGTTGATAAAGTTCCTATTTCTGAAGTCCTTGCTTTACTGAAATTAATCCCATTTATTTATATTATAATTTTATAAATGGATAGCTGTAGTCAGACTTATAATAGTTTATTTGAAATATTTGCTTCTATATTTGTAATTGGAATTCATCTTTTTTTTTTCTCGTATACTATTTTTCCAATACTTTATACATTGAATTAAGGGTCTTTCATCTTTTCCTGTGGGCTGGAATTATTTAAAGCAGGAATTATTTAACATAGGAATTGCATGATGTATGAATTCAGTTGAAACTCAGCAGTAAAACCATCCAAGCCTGCCACCAAATTTGGTTCTGGTTATTGGTCTGTTCAAATTTTCTATATCATTTTGGGTCAAATGGGATATTTTATGTTTTGATAACAAGTTATCCATTTCTCACAGAGTTTCCAAATTTATCGTCATGAGTTTGTACAAGATGCTTTAATATAAACCCTTAAACTTTTCTGTGGTTGAAGATTATATCTGATAAACATTATGCATTCTCTCTCTCTCTCTCTCTCTCTCTCTCTCTCTCTCTCTCTCTCTCTGACAGATTTGCCAGGGATTTCCTTTTTTATTCTTTTCACAGAGTAAAATGTATATTTTGTGTCAGAGAACATGTAATCTATTACAAAAATTTAAGAAACAGTGTCTTAAACAAGCCAAAAACTTCATTTCTGTCTCATGTAAAAGAGGCCCAGAGGTGTACAGACCGGGACTGGATGTCAGCACCCTGCCATCAGCAGGGACCCAAAGTTAGTCTTCATGCTCTGGTTCCCAAGGCCTGGCTTCCATCTTTGTGATCTTTAAAATTCAGAATAACTGTTAGAGAGCTAATGATGAGAGTGGTGTTTCTGTCCAGCAACAGGTAGGAGGGAAAGATAAAAGGATCACTTCACCAATAATTTAACCCCCCTTAGTAGCCTGCCCAGAAGTTCCTGACCATACTTTTCTTTGCATACCATCTACCAGAAGGTAGTCATAGAGCCACAGCATGAGGCAAGGGAGTGCTAGGAGCACCTGGAGTAAATGTCCATCTGAAAAACAGTTAAAAAAATCTAAGTTCTATTAGTAAATGAGAAGACAGGAATGGATATTGGAAGTATCTGTTATAATTCCATGTATCCTTTCAAACGTTTCTGCTTTTACTTCTACTTTAAATTTTAATAGCTTTCTTCTGATTTAATTTTTCTTCCTAATTTCTATTGGTTTCTTTTGATACTCATCTTTTAAATCTGAGGTCCAAAGTTTTTGTGTATTTTTTGTCTTTTTAAAAAAATTACAGTAAAACACTTTAGAATAGACGTTTAAAATCCTATATTCCATTGCCTCATTTGCTAGAGCTTAACAACCCTTACCCGTGGGGTAACTGTTTATGGAGCTGTCCAAAGACAGCTGGAACTAAGAACATTAGATTTTAGGGTTTATGATCTTTGAACATATATTCCCTGAGCTGGGTGGTTATTTGACATATTAAATGTCTCTTCTTGAGCATATAGTCCCTCATATCATAATTCATTTAGCAAATTGCCTTTTGCCAGACATTTAGTGGTCTCCAATTCTTCAAGATTATAACTATTGCTGCATCTGCCATCCTTAAGATATATCTTCATCCACCTGTGTAATTATTTCTGTAGGATTAAGTTTTAGAGGTGGAATTGCTGTGTCAAAGGGTATAAAAATGTAAAATCTGATACCCATCACAAAACAAGTTATTAGTTTGGTTGTTTTTTGCCCTCCAAAAAGTTCTCCAGAAAGTATAAAATTGCTTTCTCATACATTTTTGGTGAGAGCATAACTTGCTAAAGCTGATAGCAATCTGGTAATATCAGCCAAAATTTAAACAGGTATAGCCACTAATGCAGCAAGTTCTCTTTTACGAGTTTTTCTGACTTGCTTTTGTATGTACGTAAATATACATTGTATGTGGTAACTTGGAAATATAACCCAAAGACATTAAAATTAAGGGGAAAAATCACTTTGAAGACACATATATATTATGATTTCATTTGTAAAATAAAATTCTCTGTGCATGTATAAACGTATATAGGTACTTAAATGCAATGTAAAGGCATGAAAATACGTATCCAATAATGGTTAGTAGTTACCTCTGAGGAAGGAAAGATACTGGATCCAGCACAAGGAGATTGTAATAAAGAGCAAGGTCCATGTTTAAGTAAATATACTTTTGAATTAAATGTATCTTTTCCACTGAGAATATATTTTCATTTTACTATAAAGAGGAAATGGGGTATTTATTAATTAAAATTCAATTAGAATGTTGGTACATACTTTTATCTGTACTATCATTTAAGTATTTAGCAACTTATATTGCTTAGTTATTTATATGACTGCTTTATTTGTGTTTCAGTTCTTCAAAAACATCATCAAGGGGCCGGCCCGATGGCTCAGGCGGTTAGAGCTCCATGCTCCTAACTCCAAAGGCTGCCGGTTCGATTCCCACATGGGTCAGTGGGCTCTCAGCCACAAGGTTGCCAGTTCAACTCCTCGAGTCCCTCAAGGGATGGTAGGCTCCGCCCTCTGCAACTAAGATTGAACACAGCACCTTGAGCTGAGCTGCCTCCAGGATGGCTCAGTTGTTGGTTGGAGCCCGGGCTCTCAACCACAAGATTACCAGTTCAATTCCTCGAGTCCCACAAAGGATGGTGGGCAGCGCCCCCTGCAACTAAGATTGAACATGGCACCTTGAGCTGAGCTGCCACTGAGCTCCCGAATGGCTCAGTTGGTTGGAGCGCATCCTGTCAACCACAAGGTTGGCGGTTCGACTCCCGTAAGGGATGGTGGGCTGTGCCCCTGCAACTAGAAAATGGTAACTGGACCTGGAGCTGAGCTGCGCCCTCCACAACTAAGACTGAAAGGACAACAACTTGAAGCTGAATGGCACCCTCCACAACTAAGATTGAAAGGACAACAACTTGACTTGAAAAAAAGGCCTGGAAGTACACACTGTTCCCCAATACAGTCCTGTGCCCCTTCCCCAATAAAATCTTTAGGGAAAAAAAATCATCAAGGAGCTAGGCACTTTCTCTCTTGCTACTCTGCTAGAACATAGATTGGTTGTCACTGTCCTAGTGTCACATAGAGACCCAACAAAATCCAGTGAAAAAAGGACTACTTTCACAGTGCTCCTCAAAAAAAAAATCAAAGACATCTTAGCTAGCAAACCACCAGTAGTCCTCTTCTACACACACACACACACACACACACACACACACACACACACTCCCTCCCTCCCTCCCACCTTCCCTTCCCCCCATGGTCATAATTTTTCCCATTTCTGTACCTACTCAGTCCCTGGCAAGGAGAATTAATACCATGATAGGCTTAAATGAAGAACCTCACCATCACAAGGAAGGTGGGTTCCTGAGAAAAACCTGGAATCTTTATAAAAGCAAAACTGGGGTAAGACTATTGCATTACCAACAAGTTGTGGTGATGTGGTGAAACAGATCCCTCCTCCCCCATGATAACTACTTTCCCCCTTTTGATTATTTTAAAATTAATTATTCTGAAGTTTGGACCTCGAAGTAAGTCTTACAAGTGCACTTCCCTCAGGAGGATCAGTTGTCATGCTTCAGCCCGTGTGAATTGTGATTGGGGCTATTTATATGGAAAGCACATGTACCTGTTTGGGGTCTAGGATGGTTCCTGTTCTGCTTGCATCCACAGATTTGAAAGTTCCATAGGGAACTTAATGGATTACCACAGTTAAAGAGTATAAGAGTTGATAAATCATAAAACAAATACCTAGTTTTAGGAATTTATCTACGGCTGAGAGCCACAGCCCTTCCCCCCCCCCCCCCCCCCCCCCCCGCCGAAAAAGAATCATCCACATATAGTAGTTGCCTAGCATTGGGGCTGGGTGCAGAGAGTGAGTTTAGACCAAGAGAACAAAACCCATAGCCAAGGTTGGACAAATATTCCTTCCCCTATCATAGGATGGGCTTCCCAGAATCAGAGAGTGTCTTGCTACAAATAGAACTTTGCCCTGAATTAGGAGATCATTCTATTTATTTTTCACCAAACCAAGCCATATAAGCCAAACAAGTGGGTAATATTTCATCTAAAATTTTTAACAACTTGCTAAAGATCAGGTGTAGGGTAGAGTAAGACTATAGAACCCCTGAGAGATTCAGACACAAAGGGAGCTTGTACCGACTCACAGATGATTCTTCATGGCCATCACTGGGTACTTAAAGAAAGATGGAGGACAGGGTGGTACTGGAGGCATAAATCCCCACCCAGATCCTCCTCCCCCATGGGACAGAAAGTAACCACAGCAACAACAAACTGCACACCTAGCTCAACTGCTGTTAAGATTTTCTGTTTATCTTTTGTGTTTGGCAGTTTAAATATAATGTAGCTGGCTCTGTAATTATTTGGCTTGGTGTTAATTAAGGTTCTTGATTAATGAAGTAATGTCTGTCACCAGATTTGGAAAAGTCTCGGCTTTTATTTCTTCAAATATAATTTCTGTACATCTTTTCTCCTTTCTTTCTGGTTTTCCAATGACACATATATTAGACTTGTTGACAATGTCCCACTTCTCCTTTTTGCTCATTTCTGGGTTTTCTGTTGTTTTTCTTTGCTCCTCATGCTTCATGTACATTGACCTTTGCTTTGATAGTTCTTCAAATTTAGTAATTCTGTTTCTATTGTGTTCATTCTGCAGTTAACCCATTCACTGAGTTGCTTGTTTCAAACACTATATTTTATTTCTACAGAATTAATTTGATTCTTTTTTATAGGTCACTGTTCTGCATTGAAATATAAATTTTACTTTTTAAATTTTGTCTTGTCTTTTATTTCATATATTATTCAGTTTTCTGCAGCCCTTGCCTGCCAACTCTAGGTCTGTTTCTATTGACTATTTTATCTATCATTGAATGCTTTTGTTCTTGTCATATAGGGTAACATTTTTATTGCATGCTAGATATTGTGAATGAGACTCTATATTATGTTATCTTCCTCTATGTTTTCTTTTATCCTAGCTGGCAGTTAAAATACCAACAGTTTACTTTGTTCCTGTTGGTAACAAAACTACTTTTAGGTTTTGTTAAATTGGGTCTGCTACAGTTTTTACCCATCTGGCATTGACTTTATGGGATCTCAATTGAATGTCCTGATTGTTCATGTATTTTAAAAATAGAGGGTTTTTTTTTTTTTTTCTGAGGAAATGGTAATCTTTCTTTATTTCCAGCCTCTATAAACCTGTTCAATTTTCTGCTCATTAAGTGAATTTGAAGCATACATAATTGGTGGGGGGAAAACAACATTTGTTCAACTTGACCACTGCTAAGTTATACCAGTTGTGCTTTCTCTATAGTTCTGTGCATAACAATGCCAAAAACTATATTTTCTAACCACGCAGCCATAAAAAACAAAGATATAGTGTGAGAAAAATCTCAGGATTAAAGAGAAATAAGAGTTTATTACAAACAAAAACATAGAGTCTCCTGTTCTTTTAAATCCCCATTGTGTCTGCATTCATAGCGAGTGAACTAAATTGAACATTAACAAGAATGAATGTCAAGTTCCACACTTGAATTAAAAATACCCGTTGCAAAGAATAAAATAAATAACATTTGACTTTAATGAGGTTCTCATCTGAGAATAAAACTTAATATGGGTCCTAAAGTTAAGGCTTTAAAATTAAAATTAAACATATATTGGTTAGGAGGGTTTAGGTACCTGAAGATATGGGTATCTGAATATTCTGTAAGATCCAAGCATTTTCTGTCTCCATGACTACAAATGTGTCACTGACCTTCCTTACAGGACATGTCCTGGAATATCCTCATTACTTTCCCCAAGCCTGACTCCAGTGAAAGAACATGAGAATGCAAAATTGGACCCTTAGTAGTGTGGCAGCATGTAAATACAAAGAGAAGCCAACTAGAAGCATGGGACCTAGAGCTCCAAGTTTTCCAGAAATATCATGGGAAAAATTGAATAGTTTGATTTTCTCTTTCCCACTTTATTTTGATGTTTCCGAAGAGCGCATATCTAAAGTTTGCAATCAATTTTGTTTCCCTGAGGAATCAGGCTGCTCAAGTAAATACAATAAATGATGTTTGTAAAAAATGTAGAACAAGAAAAAGGAAAGTACTAGTGGTCTGTCTAGAACTAAAATTCATTTTACCTTATAGGTTCTTACAAGTTGTGGCAATTATTCTCGTTGAAGTTCAAGTTGGAGAGCAGTTAGTTAACTTGGGAAATAACATGAAAGAATGATACCCATGTTTAACTTATTAATAACTATCTATTTGAGTTGGGTAAGCACATATTTCATATCGTAAACATCCTGGATATCACTTGATGGATGGGATATATGAGACTTGCTCCTAATATATGCTAAATGACATAAAGTGGAAATCCATTGGAAGCTTTTACCAAATGCTTCTTTGTGTTAGATAACCTGATTCGGTCCTTGTGGTTCAAAAGTTCTAAACTATGGCAGGCAACCCACTTAGAATGTCAAATGGATGTTGATCATATACAAAGTTGGGTGCATTTAATTTAATGCCTAGAATAAAGAAAATATTTGGTTTTTTTTGGTGGAGTCATTCTCGGTTAACATTGATTGACTGCCAACCACATTCCCGAGAACAAGGACCACGTAGTGGGCAGCACGTAAAAATGTTGCTTGCTTCAACTGAATGTTGAATCAATACCAACTTCCTTGCCTCTTCCTATACATTTTTTCCCTTCATCTCCAAAATTTCCCTATGAGGTGTTTTTTCATGCACATTCCGTAGATGATGAAATTGAAGCCTGAAGCAGTTAATGGGCTTCTCTGACCCAGGTCCCAAAACTTGAGTCATCGTGCAGAGCGCCCCCTACCTGTGCCCCTAACAGGGTGCAGTCGTATGGCCTGGGGAGCGAAAAAGGAACTGGAGTTGCAGTTGGTAAAAAAAAGTAGATATACCCATGTGCTCCCTGCTAAGTAAAGTGAGGTTTGTGAAACATGTTGGATTCCAGGCGTAGAGGGGACAACAAAAAGACAAGCGTAACCGTGGCAGCATAACCATGCACAGGACACCACTTGGGGAAGCTGTGAAGGCAGAAAGGGAGCTCATTGAAGAGCCATGGATGGGGAGATAGAGAGTGTGAGATTGTGATTTATAATAAGACACATATACCCAGGAGCCCAAAAAAATGTATTCACATTTTAAGAGATGTTAACACTTTGGTCACCGTTGCTCAAGCCGGACTTCGCCGTAATCAGTAGTGTCTGGATGCTGATGGTAACCACTCTGATCACCTCTTGTCATTACAGAAGTCAGATGTGACTTGTGTCCATCTTTTGTTATTGGTATATACTGAGTATTACAATTTTAGTACAGTTTTCCTTTCTTAAAATGTGTAGACATTTTTTTGGCACCTCTGTATTTGGTCTCCAACCTGTTCCTGGCTAACAGCTCCTAAAACCCTTGGAATTTCCTGTGATAAGAGCTATAAAGATGTCTTTTTATTATGTGAGTGAGGTGACTTTTGGAAAGCCCTTAGGTAACCAAAGGAAAGGGAACCAATTATGTGATTAGAGGGTTGGAACTTCCAGTACACGTCCCCCCAACCTCTGCGGTGGTGAGAGGAGCTGGAGGGCGATTTAATCAATCACGACTACGTAATGAAGCCTCTATAAAAACCGAAAAGGACAGGGTTCGGAGAGCTTCGGGGTTGGTGAACACAGATGCTGGGAGAGCGGTGCCCTGCAGAGGGCATGGAAGCTCCGCACCCTGTCCCCGTACCTTGCCCTGTGCATCTCTCCCATCTGGCTGTTCCTGAGTTACTTCCTTTTATAATAAACCAGTGATCTCGTAAACAAAATATTTCTCTGAGTTCCATGAGCTGCTGTAGCAAATCAGTTGATCCCAAGGAGGGAGGTCTGGGAACCTCTGATTTATAGCCAGTTAGTCACAAGGACAGGAAACAGCCTGGGCTTATGTCTGGCATCTGAAATTGGGGGTGAAAGCAGTCTTATAGGACTGAACCCTTAACCTGTGGAGTCTGATGTTGTCCCTGGGTAGATGGTGTCAGAATTGAGTTGAATTTTGGGACACCCAGCTGGTGTCTGAGGATTGCTTATTGACACGGGGAAACCCGTATACACACATTGGAATTTACTTAGCGAGAAAGCTAAATTATCTCAGGTGCCTGGGCAAAGGGACTTGATGCGGAAAATGGGCGTCTTGAGAACTGACAGTGAGGCTGTATGATAGAAAGTTACCAAGCCAAAGTTGTGAGTGGAAAATGAAGCTCGTTAAGAGAGATGTGTGGTTACTTAAATTCCACGGCTGGTCACTGGTGGGCCAAACCCCAAATCGGGCCTAAATCATCCTTCCTTTGCTTTAAAAATAATGGAATGTGGTGCCTTGACTTAGAGTTCATATTCTTCAAGATGCCCATTAATCCTTATTCACGCATTATACTACCTGCCTGGCCCCTTACCCACCCACAAACTCCCAGTAATGCACATGGGCCTGTTCCACTGATGTGGAAGCCCCAAACCCCAGTTCCAAAAGGAATAAAATTTAGACCAGCATGGAATCATTTTTTTAACAGCTGGTTGATGGATTTCTATGGGCTCATCCTTGTTTTTTAGCAACTTCTTTGAACCTGACTTACAATTATGCAACTATAGT
Source organism: Rhinolophus sinicus (assembly GCF_057876585.1). Classification (NCBI taxonomy): domain Eukaryota; kingdom Metazoa; phylum Chordata; class Mammalia; order Chiroptera; family Rhinolophidae; genus Rhinolophus; species Rhinolophus sinicus. The sequence continues at coordinate 58,721,708 of NC_142508.1, read as the reverse complement.
ACCTGCTAGAATCAATCAGCCTTCCAAAACCAAACACGCTCATCTTTATCCAAATGTAATTTATCTGAAGTGCCATGTTGGTGTGAGCATTATGTATTAGGCTTTTATTTTCTTCTTAAATAATGAAACACCCTAATGGAAGCTATTCCCTCTAAATAAATTTTAATGAGCACTTATTTGCCAAAATTGTTCTTTCTCTGGATGGCAGAAATTTAATATGAACTTGAATTATCAGGGGCTTTTTTGTTATGATGGGCTTTGGGAATAAATCATACAAAATGACTTATTTTCCTCTATCTTCCGAAGCTGCAAGTGCTGCTGTCACAACTTCCGCTTAAATGCAAAGGGAGTGTCAGCGTTTTACCTTGCATCTACACAGGAAAATGTCACATCAGAAAGCATGTCAAGGTGTAAGATATTACCGGAGATTGAAGTAAAAGAGTAAGAAGCCTAATTGCTCTAGAAGGGCATGTCTCCCAGACTTTGATACTACAAATGAAAATGCATGTGTCTGCTACATTTTTTTTCAACTCCAGCCATTGAATTGTTTTTCTGAGGAAAGAAAGCAAATGGGAACTATGACTCTGTATCCTGGCAGGCTACTGAACTTGGGTTGCATTGTGCTCACCAAGACTTAGAGCAGGGCCAGATGCAGGACTTGGAAACGTGCCTTCCCGAGAAGAGCTCCAGCCTCAGCAAGAATTATGAGCCAGTGGAGTCAGGAGCCAGATCAGAGAGTGCTCCCTTAGACTTCAGAAAGCACACCATTAATTGCTCCTCTAGACTTTCCACCTGAAATACTGCCAAAGGGAGCCATTGCCATTTCTGAGTTTGTTTTTGTAATAGCAATGATCCTGAGCGGGGTCATTGAGTTCGGTTTTAAAAATCTGTATCGTATACCTACTAGAAACTTCTGGTTATTAAAAAAACAACAACAAAAGAGAGTTTCCATGTTCAAGAAGCACTGCTAGGGGATGAAAAACGCACAGCTATGTCAAAACTCCAAACTCCAGTGAATATCAGTCAGATTCCTCTTTTTAAACCAGAATGGTGCCAGCTCGGTGAGCACCTCCGAGGGGGTGCGAGGGGGACACAAAGGCAGCAAAGTTCCTCCTGGGTCTGGTGGGAGAGCTGCCACCACATGCTGACTGGCTCCTCTACTCCCCAGCTGCGTGGTCTTGACAAGGTCAATTAATTCCCTAAAAAGTCTGCTTCCTTAACAGCTAAATGGGAAGAGCACACCCATCTTGTAAGACAGTTGTGAGATGCACACAGATAGTAGACATTCAAAGAATATTCTCGTCACCTCCTCTCCTCTGAGCCATCTCCTGTCACCTGTGCCCCCTCCACATCATCATAGGACCCCTACCCACCCCCTCAACCTCCCCCACTTTCCTACCAGTTTTGGCCAGGACCAGCTCTGTCCACAGAAACAAGCAAAGATTAAAATATGGGCTCTCAGAAGATTTGGGAAATGGCATTCTTTAGTCCATGTAGAGAGAAGTCCATGTGGAAATACTATTAAATGTGATTAAGATTATTTTATAATCAATAATAGTAATACGCTTCTCATAATTTAGGTATCCTAATACCAATTATTCCTATTAAAAAGCATAAAAATAACATTTATAAAACATTTAAAGGCTACAAAGCACTTTATATTTTATAATTTGATTCACAGAACAATCTGCTATTATTAGCAGGACAAGAAATTTTATTACCAATTTTAAAGACGAGGAAATTGAGACTCTGAGGATTTAGATGGCTTGATCCAGTCACAGAGACTTTCTGGAAAAACACGCTCAGGTAAACCTTTGCTTCCAAATCATATCTCCTTATGGCATGTCGTATTGCCTGAGTAAATGTTGGTAAAACAGGTCTAGACTTGACTTTCATGCTGTATCAATATGCCTACTCAACAGCTCAACTTGTGAATGTCAAGTAGGTATTTCAAGCGAGGTCCCAAACTTTATTCATGAACTCTCACCACACATCTTCTGTTCCCTTAAAGCTTCCTGCCTTGATGCAGGAATTACCAGTCAACCAGGTGTTCACACCAGAAGCCTCGTGGTCACCCCGACACCCCACCTTCAGCCACCCAGTGTCCTGTTACCCATCTCAGTGGACTCCACCTCTTAAATATCTTCTGACTCTGAGTCTGCCATCCTAGGCAAGCCACCATCGTCTCTTCCCTCTCCTCGCCATGGCCACCCAGAATTCATTCTTGCCCTGTAATCTGATTCCCCAGAGAACCACCAAAGTCACCTTCTAAAGCATAGATGTGGAGCCACCCCTTCCTTACCTAAATCTTTCCTCAGTCTTCTCAGAACGTAGTCATATCTTTCATGCGTTAGCCACTGCCAGCTGCTTTGAGCTCAGCTGTTCTCACTTTCTGTCTCCCCCCAATACCTCCCCAGAACTGTTCTGGTTCCAGGCTGACAACTCTCTTCCCACCTCTGGACCTTTCCATAAGACACTCTCTGTGAATGGCGTGTCCTTGCTGCTCACTACACCTGCTTCCCGCCTAGTCTCCCTCAAGAAGTCTTCTGAATACTGTATTGTCCTGATGCCTTTTTCTCAACTCTTCTACTCCATGTGGTAAGCAGAATAATGGCCTCCTCACGGATGTCTGCATCCTGGAGGGATGTCTAACCCCTGGAACCTGTGAATATGTTACCTTACATGGCGAAAGCGACTTTGCAGATGTGAGTAAATTAAGGACCTTGAGAATAGATTAAGGAAGATTACCGTGGATTCTCTAGGTGGTGCCAGTGAAATCTAAGGGTCCTTATCAAGGAGAGGAGAAGGCAGGCGAGTCAGAGGAGGAGACGTGACGAGGAAGCCAAGGTGGGATGCAATTACTAGCTGGGAGCCACAAACCAAGGAATGGGGGCAACCACTGGAAAAGATAAGGAACTAGATTCTCCTTAAGAGCCTCCAGGAGAAACATAGCTGGCCAGAAGGCCTTGACTTTAGCCCTGTGAGACCCATTTCAGACTTAGGACCTTTGTTTTGTTCTAAACCATCACTGGCACTGATAGATTAGTCACCTTCAGCTCCCACGTCCCAGGTCCTTTTAGGCTCCCTTGTCTTGTTTACCTGACATTCTGTACCTCTCTTAACTGCACGGAGATCTCTTGCAAATACGTGCTTGGAATATTTTGTTCAATGCCCATCCATCTCATCAGAGAGTGTGGTACACCTCCCATTACCTTTTTTGGTCACCCCTGACTCCCCAGATTCTAGCATAGGATAGGACTTGGACCAAGAAGAAATTCATTCATTAGGGAAAAGGTTCACAGAGCATTTTTGTGGCAGTAATGAAAATACTGAAAATAAATAGGCTGTTTTCAAAGAAAGGGGCAAATTACAGGCAACGTGTGTTGATCAAGCAGAAAAGGACTGTCTCCCAGCGCTAGCTTACTACCTCTCCAAGTTGGCACATGGGTGGGTAAATGCCACATTGCAGGGAGTGGAACAGACTCTCCAGTGAGCTTCTGAGTTGACTTTGGATGGCAAGTGGTCAGATGCCTCTGAAGGGCAGAGATCTGGCCTTCTGGGGTCTTCTACTCTGAGAGGGAGTCTTCTGCTAGGCAGAAGGAACGTGGGGCAGTGTCTCCGTGTGGGGAAAGGGGAGTATCTTTGAGCACCTACCATTTACTCATACTCACTCCCCAGTGGCCACACACACACACACACACACACACACACACACACACACACGTTGTTTAGGATGTAGCAGGCAAGCCCTTCCTCTGAGGAGGAACTCCAGTGCAGGGCTTGACATGATCCATTCCTAAATTGCATGCATCTGACTTCTAATTCTGCCTGTGTCAGTTCTAGTGATGGGACTGGAATCAAATCCCTAAATCTCATTTTCCTCATCTGCAAAATAAGTTTGTAATACTCCCCTCCTCAGATTGTTCTGATATTCCAAGGATTAAACATGCAGATTAGATACCCGGTGCATGTCACATGCTCCATAAATAGTAGGAATGACAGTTGTGGTCTGAGGGAGAGGAGGATTATGCGTTTAATGGGGAGCTTTTGGAAGCTGTGCGCTTTCTCAGGGGCATCCACAGTTACAACCTCCTTGTATCCCCACCTTGCCAGTGAGGTATCTGGCTTGTGCACGTGGTGAGATTTGCCCAGAACCACACAGTGTATAAATGGCAGAATGTTTGATCATTCTAGAGCCAGAGTGGCCTCGCTGAAGGTGGGCTTGGCTGTTCTTTTACGGAGGGAAAGAACAATCAATACTTCTGCACGAACACTGCTGGAGAGAATCCTGATGTGAGCACAAAGTTTCTGGGAACAAGAAATTGGCAAAGCTCACTGTCAACAATCAGAAGTCGTCACCAGGAGAAAAGTACTTGGAGGAAGCATTGTTTTAATATCTTCTTTGAAACAGAGCTGATTTCCCTAGACAAACACAGAGCGAAATGCATGTAATTATCTATGCATACAATCCTGCCACCTTATATATATTTAGACGGTGCATTTTTTTTAAGTCAAGAAAAAAGATACAGACGCCATTACTCATATGGTAGCCAGTGGAAAAATCTCTTTTCCCTTTGCTTCTCTCTTGCAGTCATCAGCACACTGTGTTATGATGAATTTGGGGAGTAGGTCAACAAATGTAGCTGTGAAAAAATCTAGCGAGAGAAATGTTTCCTGTTTCCTGGTGCTCGTGAGTGTGAAAATAGATTCAATTGCTTCTTGACTCTTTGCTCCGTCATATAGGAACATGAACTCACAGGGGCAGATAGCCATCCGCGTCGCTCCCCACTGCACCCCCACATACCACCTGGACAACCAGTTCCTCTTCACAAGGCCCGGCTAGGTTCTGTATCTCCAAAGAGGGGAAAGTAGGTCTTGCCATCCGTTTGCCTAGGCTCTTGTGGGACTGTGGGGGTGAGAGTGTTTTGGGGGTAGAGGGGATCAGGCATGTGCCGGCCAGATGGCAGCGTCCTAGAGCTCACGTGACCATGTCTGCCCGCTGCAGAGGACATGCGTTATTCACACGTGTTGAACTCGTTGTTTCCTTCCAACACCCCCTCTAGAGGCCTACAGTGGTCAATACCCTTCTTCCAAATCCACAGAAGCCCCAAGACACATTTTCAGCTACCTTTGGAACTGTCCAGCAGGCCAAAGTCAACTTTTGTACATTCTGAAAATACAACCTGTTGGAATATTCAGTCCTGGGTTCCTCAGAAAAGCGAATGGGAATGAGAGTGGCTGGTCTGCGCCTTTTCACATGAGAGACTGTGGGTGCCAGGCCCAGCGAGGTCAGGGAGAAAGGACCTGTGTGAAGCCACCCTGGAGATGCAGGACAATGACCAGAAACCAGAATTTACCCACAGGCCTCAATGAGGCAAAGGATAAAAGTAAGTAGGTTATAAAACAAATTCTACAGTACAATCTCGTTAAAACGATAAACTACATATGTTATATTCATATATTTTGAAAAAAACACCAAAAGGAAATATATGAAAACGCAAAATTCTGAGCTTTTCTTTCTTCCCCGACTTCAAGGAATACAGGTGATTTTATTTATTTATTTATTTATTTATTTATTTATTTACTTACTTATTTGTGTTTGTGATACAGACCCATTTTCCCCCCAAATTTTCTACATTCAGCACATACTGTGGTGATAATGAGAAAAAAGCTACTGTTCGGAAAACATCTACACTAGCCTCTGAGTTGGAGCCAAGCGAGTCCAATAAAAACAGAGTCATTCTCCAAGCGCCCCTGTGCCCCACGGATGGCTCCTCGGTAACCACGAGAATGGAGCTTTAGAACATGCACATCACCAAAAGCTTCATCATTAGGACACAACAGTTTTCAGGACGTGGATGTGACTGCCTTTGTCCAGAGCAGACCAAGAAGCAGAGGCAGCTTCCTCTTACCTAGCTCCTCACCTAGGTAAGGAGGGCGGTAGCCTTTGACCATCTCCATCCTCACCTGGAGGTTCGGGGGACAGTAAGCTACACACCAAGGTCTTTAGCAAAGGAATGGGACTTGGAGAAATTGTCCTGCTCACACTCCATCGGGTCTGACCCAGAACAAGAGCCACACTGAGGACGAAGCAAATAAGGGTCTGGTCTCAGTTTGGCAGCCATTTAGCTGGCACCTTCGGGCAGGTTCTGTGGTCTCACCTGGCCTCGGATTCCTCATCTGTTTAGGGGTCTTCCCTTTTGTCCCCATGTAAGCATTGCTGAAATTTTGCAGAACACTCTGATTTCTTCTCAGAACAGGAACTGGAAAAAAAAATTACAACTGTGAATCAGAACCACAAACAAACCATCTTGGCTCGGTAAACATGGAATGGAAATAAACGGTTTGCATTTATTTTTCCTTAAAATCCAAAAAAAACCCCGAACACCCCACTCTTCCACACCCCAGATAAATTGTACAATAATTGTACAATTACTTTGATGTTTCCAAGGACATCCAGAATGTCAGAACCTTCTATACCTCTGTGGTCCGGTATGGTAGTCACTGACGGCATGTGGCTATTGAAATGTGGCTATTCTGAACTGAGATGACCTGGAATGTAAAACACACCCCACATTTCAAAGATACAGTATGAAAAAAGGTAACATATGTCATTCATAGTTTGCATTGATTACATATTGAATTTATATTGGACATAATGCTTTAAATATATTATTAAAAACATTTCCACCTGTAATTTCTCTTTTAGCGTGCCTTACTAGAAAATTTAAAATGACTTATGTGGCTAGCATTATACTTCTCGTAGACACTGCTGATCTAGAAGGTTTTCTGTCTGGGGATAGGCTGTTTGTTCTTCCATCACCAGCTGGCGTGACAAGAGAACTATGTGAAGTGCATTGTACACAGGGATGGTGTAAAGATTAATTGTCTTCTACCACCTTAACCCTAATTGGGTTATGTTGGCTGTAATCTGAGCTTTTCCCCCTTCTTTGCTGCCTTTCCCCCTTCTGCCTCTTCTTCCTCTTTTTCCTTTTTTCTAAAATCATCTATGCCAAAGTGGCCTGCCATGGCTGAGCTCTAATAAGAGTGAGATAATTAGCTACTGTTATACTTCACTCATCATTAGCAACTGATTTACTGGGAAAGCTTTACTCCAGGAAAAATCATTACCTGCCAGTGCGATGTGACTTGTAGTCAGGTTTTGCCTGCCCAGAATACTTCCAATGTGCTTTAACTAACAGTGCCCTGGTTTTTCTTTGCAAAACCGATCAATGCCTTTGGTTGTATCAGTCACGGGGCCCTAGACTCTTCCCCTCCCCACTGGACATTCAGGACAGTCCAACTCCCTTTCCCAGAACTCGAGTCTCAAGAGGCGTGAGACACCATGGGAATGGAGGTGTATGTAAGCCATTTGGATATCAGTCTCCAAAGGAGACTGACCCGTCGCTCCTGCTACTGGATTCTTAAAGCTGCCTTCATATTGTGCCTGATTGATTTCCAATTCTTTCAATCTGATGAGCTACCCAGTAATCTTGAAATAACTTCCTTTTGCATTTGAGCTACCTAGAGTCATTTTTCATTCTTTGCAGCCACAACTCTCTGTGTTATTGTTCTGATTTTGCAAAACAGTGAAATGCAATAAAAGATATTTAAGGACGTTTATCCCTAGCTGCAGTGGACCTGGTCCTGGGTTAGCTCAATTCAACACAGAGCTGAGTCCCTCACCTGCTTGCCAGGGGGCTGAGCTCTGAGAACTGGGAGTTAAGTGGAAAGGGGTGGCCTGGTTTTCCCCAACCTTTCAGTACAGTGAGTTCTCTCTCACTCAAGCTGCCCCTTATGAAATGGTGGTTTTTTGTTATTGTTTCATAATGCACATATTTATTACGTTATATATATTCCATAATATAGTTTATAATTATGTTTATACCACATATGGAAGGCGTTACCAATTATTATAGAGTTGGTGAGATCATGGATCATGTTGTACACGAAACAGAGAGAGATGCTGGGACAGCAGGTGACACCAGAAATGGCTAGCCCTGGAGTGGATAAACCCATCCATGATTTTATTAGGAAATAATCATATAACCTTATCTTGTATTTTACATTATTTTAGGTGTTTGGTTGATAGTCACGAGCGAGTGCAGTTCCTTTGAGAAGTTGTGTATCTTGGATGCAGAGCCAGAGAATAATAAAGTTATGTAGTTGCCGAATATTTCTTTAGAAGAATGGGATCTAGTCATGAGAAGTTTAGAAACTTGGGACTCCGGGGTAGTGGTAACCTGTATAATGAGCAAGTTTCTTCCAATTTAGCTTACCTTAGGGAGAAACATGGCAGGATGAACCTAGAGGTAAAGTTTGTTCAGATCTACCTGTGAGGAAGGACAGCCAATAAGTCACAGGACGCCTGAAGGGGACAGTGTCCCTAGCTCCTGAAACTTCAGGCAACAGGACCTGGGAGAATATGCTACGGCTGTGGTATCTGCGCCCAAAAGAGGACAATGGCTTCCTAACATCAGACAACTTCAGCTTGATGGATGGGAACTGGAGTTAAGTTTTAAAAAGTGGTACCTAACATATCACTTGTTGGTTTAGTGTACCTAACTACCCTTGATGAGGGAGAGCGAGAGAGAGAGAAGAAGGAGGAAGGGAGAGAGAGACTGAATGAAAAACAGATGTCACAGAAAAGTCTGTGTATAATCATGGAGGAGAATAGGAAATGCAAAAATATATAAAAGTTTGAATTAAAGAGGAGGATAAATGATCTTTATCAGTGATAAGCTCTCTGCTGCTGAAACTTTTATTTATTTTTGGATGATAAAGAAATAGTTCATGAAACAACAAAATAAAGATGATGCTGTGCCCCATGGTACTCTTCCACATTTATTCCAATTCTGTGAATCTGATCAAATTGAAATTTGAAATCTGTTTCTAAAGGAAGCACTGAGCACCACTCTGAAACATCAACAAGCATACAACATCTATAGCTCTGCAGCTAGACATGCCATTTAGAATCATTCAGCAAAAAAATCCCAAAAGCCAAATGAATCCAGCTCTAAACATCTTTCAGTCTGATTGGAAAATAACCCATAGAATGCCTGTTGACATGGAGGAACATGGAAGCCCTGTGGTTACATGGAGGGAAAGCAGAGATTGTCCTACAGTGGAGGCCAGCAGAGGTAGCATATGTTCTGAAAAATTTCTAAGCCAAATAACCTCTACCCTTTTTGCTTCGTGGCTAGTAAAAGGTGACTATCTGGATCCCCGTCCCGGCTCTCCAAGTGCTGGCCTTGTCACCTCAGACAGGATGTTGAGCTTCTCTAACAATCAGTTTCACCAACTATTACAAATGGGCACAGTTATATTTGCTTCATAGGACTGTCGTAAGGATGGAGCAAGGTTAATGTGTATACATGAGCTAGCTTAGTCCCTGGCATGATTGGTGCTTAATGAATATTAGATTTTTTTTTCTCTTAATTTGAGAATATCTAACACTTCTGTTTGAAAAGAGCCCTGATTTTAACTGCAAACATGATCGCAGCCAACTTGTGGGTTGAGATGAGAGCTCCGATGAGAACGCCGATCAGACTTCTCGTCACGTCCTCATCAGCCTTGCAAAGCCGGCAGCCAGTGAGATGTGGAATTTTAATTTTCTGAGATGCAGAAGTGGGGAGTTGTTTTTACCTCCCAGGATTGTGTGAGTAGGAAATAAACGCTGTAAAACACCAGACACTGTAACGCGTTGACACCATGTACGTGTGTGGGGGTATCCTGTTGAAGAGATTGTTGCCAGCCACTGAGTCATAAGGATATTCTCCTAAATTATACTCCAGACTCATTCTTGTTTTATCGCTCATCTTTAGATCTACAATCTACCATTGATTTTTGAGTATGATATGAGAAAGGGAATTTATAATAACTATGGATCATGTGATACACCCAACTCATTCTCCAGTAGCTTCTTCTTGACCCATGGCATACTCGCATGACCTTGACCCTACAGATTTACCAGGGTTACACTGCACTCTGTTTTCCTTCCTTTGTGGCTCCTGTCTGAAGTCCTGTCCCACTCTTAAAACCAGTCTCCTATATGCGCAGACACATCCAGCTAGGGATAGTGGTTGCCCATCTGTCTTCCTGAAGCCTCTATACTTCAAAAAGGATGGTCTTAGAGAATCTCTACAAGGCTGGAGTGTACGTGGAAAATCACAGGGGGAAGAACCACAGCACACCCCACTGCTCTTCCTAATCTTCTGTTTATATAGGCTTGGCAGGGAAGGAGACAGCTCGGAGACTTCTGTGAGGATCTGCGATTTGATTATAGTTGTCCCGACTATGCGTATGATGCCTATTTTTCCTCAGCTTTGGGTCTCATTTATCAATTCTTAGGCAACCAGATAATACCTACAGATCAACCTCCCATCACACTGGGGTGGACATGTAGGGGACGAAGAGCAATACAAAGAGGGAGCTGGGGTCCAAACACATATGGTGGCCATTTGACAACTTTACCAGAAGCTTTATCTGCTCACATGCTTCGAGAAATAAGGAGCGAGAGCTCCCCATGCAGTACAGAGCCCCTGGTACCCAGGAGGCCATCAGTGATTCAGACTGTGACATTCAGAGTGCAAATCTTACAAGAGGCTCTCCGTCATCCCCAAAAATGGAAAAGAAAATTCTCACAGCTGAGCAGCTGACGATAATGTTCATTAAAAACAACTAAAGCACTCTCTGTGTTATCAAAGAGCCGTATGGCACCTGGAAAAATAGCATTCTGATATTTTAGGGGGGAGAAATAAAAGAAAAGTTAAAAGGAAAAAGAAAAATAATTTTTTCTATCTCAAAAGACACAGATTTCCCAATTCTGAGAATGTGAATTACATACAACTTATAAAGTCCTTTGAAATTAACAGGTTATATTAGCACAGCTGATACCTCCTTATCTAAAAGTGAGCAATGACAGCCCCATTACGATGGAAAAAACAAAACAAAAAAAAACTTCTAACACATGCTGTGGCCTGAGACAGAGAAAAATTAAGGTCTTTGCATAATATTGTTCCAGAATGAGCCCATCGCTTTTTTTCCCGGGGAACTTGGATTTGGGGTCAACAAGTCAGATTTCTTGTGTTGCTGAATCTGTAACATGGGGACCTCAGAGCTGTGGGTGGCCAGGATATTTGCTAAGAGAAGGAAACGTTCAGGGATAAGCAATACGAATAATGGAGATGTACAGAGATAAATATGGACGGGCATAGGAGGTGGACAAAATAAGAGATAGACTATTTCTTGTTTCCAATTTCATTCCTTCTGAAGTCCAGCTGCCTTCCATTCCATGTGTCATGAGGCGCCCCTTAATTGATTTTATAGCCACCTTCTTAATGAGCTGCCCGCAGTTGGGTTCTCTTACTTCCTACCAAGAATCCTGAGTGCTGAATGTTTTAGGAAATGGGCCAGTAAGTAGAGAGGCTGTTTCTAGGCACAAAACTGTGACACAAGACACCGTGTCACTGACAACCCTCCCCGTGTCCCAGGGGTGCTGACATGTCACACAGAGTTCTTGAGCATTGAGTGATAAACTAGAGAAGTACTTCAGATTGGCTGTGTTTTGCCCTCGGAAGTGGTGGAGGACAGACGAGCTGACATGTCGAAGCCGCTGGGATGTGATTTAATGACTCCATCACACTAAGGAAGGCCATGGAACCTGGAGCCTGCAGGACAGTCCTGCTTTGAAATATTCTGCTGCCATCAGCTTAGATATTGTCACAATGCTCCCTTAAGAATTTATGCTCGTCCTTACTTACGGGAGCACAGCTAAAACTGTTTCCCAGAGTCACGCTTTCCAGTGGTCCAGGGATGAGAGGATTTTAATACATGTATCAAAGGGACAGTTACTTTTCATCTGAATTCCTAAAGCCCTAATGATGTTAACATCAAGACCATATTGTTAATTCTGTGCAGTATAAGTACAAATTTTTAAAGTTGCTCACATTTTTCTAATCATATGAACTTGAGCAAAATGCTTAAACTCTCTGGACCTCTATATATTTATATTATTGTGACTAGTAAATAAATTTGCCAATATAAAGTACTTAGTATAGTACCTGGCACATAGTAAGTGCTGAACAAATAACAAGCTCTTACTATAACTAGAAGTACCTGGCTGCCTCCGCTGTCTTCATTTCAGAGGCAGGTGAACTCTCCCTTATCCAAAAATATTTTAGATGCCACTCTAACCATTAGAGATGCATCCCTTTGGATTGTCAAATAATCTCTACTGTCAGGCAGAAAATTCTAGTAGGACATGCAAAATACTGCCTCGTGGTCATTCCAGCCTTTCATAAAATACAGGTTTCAAAGTAGATTCCTTCCTCCTAATAAGGTTTAATGAAGAGAAGGGTGAGATTAGCCGTCTGACTCCTGAGAGAGGTACAGATTTGGAGGATTGACATGGAGTGAGCTGATACTACAATGATCCCTAATTTTCTGTACTCACCAGGCAGATGAGCTAGTCCCATCGGAGACACCCAAGAGCGCCAGAATTTTAGAACAGGTGCCTCCGATCCGATCGGGTACATGGATTTTTTCTGCCATCTAGTGGTGTCATTATTGAGGACAGCAGTCTATGTGAGCAAAGGAAGCCTGGTACCTCTCTGGACAGTGCGTAGGAACCTCACTGGCCTCTGTGAATCTGACTGTTTTAGGGACCTCAGAGAACTGGAGTCATGGTTTCATAGGTGGATGTGTATTTCCAGACTCATCAAATTCTATACATTAAATATGTGCAGATTTTGTGTATCAATTATACTTTAATAAAGCTGTTGTTTTAAAAACAAAAACAAAACAAACAACAACAACAATTCACTGGCTCCCAGCTTACACTTTATGGGGGCTGCCCCTGAGGTCCTAAATGAGGCCGGAAGAAAAGCAAAGTCTTGGATCTGCAGGGAGGAGCAAGCCCCCGGACTTGGCTATTTGAAGGCCAGTAGCTTGGCCACTGATTGTCTGGGTGGCCTCACGCCTGTCACTTCTCTGTCCCAACCTATTTTTCTCCTCTATCAGATGAGTCACACTGGCTGGCCCCTGCTCGCTCTAATATTCTGGTATTCTAGTGGCCTTCAAATTGTAAATCTCTGTTTAAAGAAACGTATCTATACTCCCTTTATCAATAAAACTACATTGAGAAATGATAACATTTAGACAATTAGCTAATTACTATTCCTGAGGACAACACAGTGCTAAGGCGGGTGAGTATGATGTTTCTGACATCATCTTCTTGGGAAAGCTCTTCCTTCCTAATTGCTTCGTAAAGACCGTATGAATCGTGGATGCATTTACTCCGAGGTCCATAAGTTAAATGCAAAGAGCAGTGAGCAAGTGGCTTGTTTCTAATATTCAGATATTGCTTGATGAATGCCAGAAAGGCTTCAATCACACCAGTAATGCAGTTATGTATTCATTGGTTGCATTTATTGGACCTAGAATTTTTCATTTGCCATGACACAGCACTGGCTTACTCCCTCCCAAAAAGGACTACCGTATATTCTTTAACTTTTTTCCTGCTTCTAAAATCTCTCCTTTCCCTCCGTCATTATTCTATCTAATCAGTAAGATAGAGGAATCTGAAAATAATTGACTACCTAAACATCCCACTGGCTTCCTATGGCCGCCATCATCCTGTCCAAACCTGCCTCATGCCATCAAAACACCCCTTGACTGGGCCCTATCAGTCGCATTTGTTTACTGCTTCCTCAGAGTCTCCATCCCCCACCAGCTGCAGCACCCTGAATTTTGTTTGGAAAAATTACTCCCTTCTGTGGCGTGAGTAGTCTCGACCTCACTTCCAAGGTCAGAATGAATCTTTACTGCCTTAGGCCACTCTAAATGACCCTTCTCCTGGCCACAATGATTGGTTCAGGGGTGGACACATGCTCCAAGCGGAGACAATGAGATTTCGATGGAGACTCCTAAGAATTAGACCCCCCTCCAGTCCCTTCTGGATGTAGCCAGAGAAACTGCTGGAGTTATCTTGGAGTCACAGGGGAGAGACTTCTAGAAATTGGAGTGAGCACCAAGGAAGAAGAGCAAGAAATGGGATAGAAACTGAAACCGGGTCACACCAATAGCCCTGAGTCAAGCCTCCCTTGGGGCCAGTCATTACCTTTCTCTTCTATCAGCCAGTAAAGTTCATTTGTTTGAGTCAGTTTGAATTGGGTTTTCTGTCTTTTGAAATAATGGTAACAATGATAAGCATAATTCATAAAGGCCCCATGCAAACTTTCCGTACATTTTTGCATTATTCCTCATAGACTCTCATCTTCCGATGTCACCAGACTGAAGGAGAACATTCAGGCAGAAGGGACGGTGTGGGTGAAGGCCCAGCCATACTCATCGGGTTTTGGGGGTGCTGACTTGGTCATTAATCATTGGACCTGGGCATGGGGGCGAAGGCAGAGGCAAGAGTGGCCCCACAGGGGACAGACGTGAGGCACTTCGGGACTGCCTGCTACCGCCGTGAACTAGGAGAATAAACGAGCTTGGGGGAAGGAGACAAAGTTCAGTGTAGAACAATTTGAATTTGAGGAGAATTATCATAGTAAGCTGCACAAGTTGATGACTCACCTACCATCCCCAGGAATGTAGGTCTGTAACGGCAGGGACCCTCTGTTCATCTTCCTCAGTCTATCCCCCAGAAGACCCCAAGGACTGTCTGTTCAATTACTATTCAGTGAATGAAGAAATAAATCAATGAAAGCTAGATTATCCAAAAATAATTAGAGCACCGTGTCTTCGGTGGGCCTAATGAGGAAGTTCAACAGAAGTTCTGCAATGCCTGCTGGTAGGAACGGGAGACTGTCTGTCGGTGGGAGAGGTAGCGCTGAAACTGTCTCCTACAGATGTAAGTGGAGGAAGGGGGAGTGGTGGTCTAGGCTGGGGGGGCGGCTTGAGCAAAGTTGCTCCTGCCCCTGTGTCTGACTGGGGTGTAGCGCTGTATTCTGCAGAATTATATCACTGTTCCAAATAATTGGAGAGAGAGCTAGAGTGAAGCAACCAACGAGGGATCCCACCTCACCGGACAACTGATGACCCATCCCAGTGGCCAGAGCAAAGGATACCAGGAAGGGGCTGTGCTTGCAGAAATGGGTCACAGAAGATTTAACAAAAAAAGGGGGCTTGTAACTGCAAGTTTCTCTGTCCTTCAGCTGAGTCCGGAGACTATCTGGTGTGTCTCTATTGCAATCCCAGGAATAGGAAATGAGGCAGCTGGTACTGATGTTTTGTGTTTCTTTTTTCTGATTACATGCAAGATGGAGAGAAAGAAGAGGGGACTTGGAGCCATTCTGATAAACAAAATCCAGAAGCTAATTGCCTTGTTTTGCTGTCTTTACCTCTAAAGGAATTTTCCGGAGGAAAAGTTACACAGAAAATTTCTATTTAAAATGAAGAAGAATCTAACTCCCATAATTGTTTCCAATTTAAGGGGAAAAAATCTTCAAAAGGAAAGCATTATTTCTAAGCTTAGTTGTTTCATATGCATTTTAAAAAGAAAATATGGCACAACTTAAAGCAGTTTTCTGTCAGCTAGTGGGGATTTGCATGAGAATGATCAAAAGGGGCCCTTTTCTCTCTCTTTTATCAGTCTCCTCTTAAAAGACTCTCTGGGTGTAGTCAGTTACTCCTCCATCATAGCTATTGACACTCACAGGCAATATAACTCTCATGGCTGGTTTTATGAATTTCTTAGCCGTACACAAGGAAGTACTTTGAAACATTAGAAAATCCATTCAAATCTTATTTCACTGGCAGCAGGTGACTTGGAAATGATTTTGTGCCCTTTTTTGTTTTCTTATTCTTTGAGGAGTGATGCTGCTGACTGGCTTCATTACGACTACAGAGAAAGAGATCTGGGATGCGGAGACCTGTGAAAACACAGGAACTCAACATCATCATGATCCAATTGACACCTTCTGAGCTTTCGGTGCCCAGGTTAGATTTACCCAAAGGAATAATGAGGTGATTGTGGCCTTGCATTCTGGAAATTTGCATGTGTTTTTGCATTTTAATATGGATACTATACAGGAGAACAGAGGTGGCGTAGAATAGTGGAGGAAGGATAGAACTGGATCCCAGGAAATCTGAGATGCAAATTTTAGTTTGACTTGACTAAATAATTTAACCTTTGTAAGCTTCTGTTTACTCTCTCTCTAAAATAGGATAGTTATATACATTCCAAAGGAGTGCTGAGGATTAAGTAAGATGATATACCTCAAACATCTTCTATACAGGATACACAGTATTGGTTCAATGAATTGGTGGGGGAGGGGTGCTGCTGGTAGTGGTGTTATTATGGATCTTTCAATACTCATTCAAATTATCTATGATGATTGCAAATGGTTATAGTTGGAAGGATTAATATCATACATAAGTAATATGAAATTGACATTTTTCAATATTTTTATTTGATTAAAGCTAATACACTCATTTGCAAAGATGTAAATGATACAATTGTATAAGGTGGGAAATTAAAGTCCCTTATAATTTTGTACTTTCCTGCTCTGAGATATGGTGATTATGTTTTCAAATTTGTTTCTGTGTACATATAAAAATAGTGCTAGAAAATTCTAATGCATTTTTCACTCAATAGTAGGACTTGATGTTGATGTGATGGTGGACCATGTGATCTCTGGTGCCTTATCTTTGGGGTGGAGCCTATTGGCAACTTTAGATTTTTTTTCTGATCCAGTTTGTAAATCAATAGCAAGTTAGACTTTCAGATTACTCCAACAGAGGGGCTTCGAGTTGTCTATTATCAAATAATGTCTAAAAACATTAATATGTCTTGTTTTGCTTCTCTAGTAATGACTTTTGTTGAAGGATAACTTCAAAAAGTTAAAAATATGACTCTCATATAAATATGTAATAAGGACATTTGTATTTAATTCAGTTTATTAATAAACGAAGGAATCAATCAGATGGCATACCCAGTTCAAAGTGGAATTCAAGGAACAGAAATTTAAACAGTTGTTCAAAGGAATGCTGAAATGAATTTGTTAATCAATACAAAACTGCTTAATGCTCTTCAGGTTCCAAAAACCTTTGGAGTTTAGAGTTCTAATCAGACAGAAATCTAAAACTCAGTATATAAAATCATAGTATCAATGATCCCATCAAATAATAAAGAACAAAGTTAAACACAGATGCATTCTCTTAGATTATTAAATAATCCTTGGATGAGACCTTTTAACACTCACCTAGTATGACTTTGAAAGGACATGTTGTCTGCTTTTGTTTTATTTCTAAGTTTTAGATGTTAATTATTCTGAATACTTATTTAAGCTTGGTTGTTACGGTCATGGTGTCCCTGTTATCTATCTTTTGATCCACAAAATCTTTTCACTGCCTGTGTCTTTGATTTCTTTTTCATGTCTTTCAGAATATAAAAAAGAAACTTTTATAAAGAAACAAAATCTAACTTTTTTGTTTTCACTTGCTCTTTTATCTCATAGATACATAAAACAGCAGTGGGGATACTGGTTCCTTATTACCAAACAGGTCAATTTTATCTCCCATTCTAGAGCAAATTCCACTAAATTGTAGTGACTATTAAAACTCCTGGCCTATTACTATGTTTTTGTGTATTTCTGTAAATTTCAAGTTTTAGAATAAATCCCGCTCATGCTCTGTCTCACCCCCAGGACTGCATAAGGTGTCTCTTCTGTGTCCTAACGCGCTTGTTACATTATTATGATACACTTCCTACCTATCACCACCCACACACCCTTCTATTAACTTGGATTCCTTAAGGGCAAAGACTGTCTTTGTCCCATTTCCTCAGGGCCTGGCTTTTATTAGATGCTGGATAAGTCACTTGAATCAACAAATGATATATGGACACTATTCTTATGGTCAACAAAGCAAATGTAAAAAACCAAAATTAAAAATAAATGCAAAATATTCTTTCTCATCTCTCTCATAGTTTTATTTTAGTCACTCTACCAAACTTTGTCACTCAAACTTCGTAAGACTCTCCATGTTTTAACATACGAAGTTCAGACAATTAAGTTCGCGAACTTAATTGTCCAATTTTCATATTAACTGGTACTCTTACCTTTACTCAAATGCATTACTCTTCTGTAGGTAAAACATAGCAAAATGGTCAAAATCTGAGTTTCCTAATTCAAAGTTGAACTTAGCTTTTCAAAACCAGCTTTACTTAATGTTAACAGAGATTTGGTTTTGCTCTAAGGGATTTTTCGCCTCTCACAGCTAAAAAACCATTGTGCACACCATTCTAATGTATTGGAAAAGAACTGAATCAAACACAGTTCCTTAACATAAAGCAATTTTATGGTGAAATTAAGACAAGTTCTCGATACACAAACTCGTGGGTAAAACATTATATGCTACAGTGACAAGTGCCCAACTAGCGTGACACACGTCCCTATCCATCTTTTCTCCAAGATACATGGTCGACAGGGACCAGCCATTATGGGCCATGGTTAGACAATACCTGTGATGCCTGTGAGATGATCAAAGACCAAGGACTATTAGGTGAGTCAGGAGTAATACTTAAAACACGGGGCAGTCTCACATTGCCATAATGAGAACTGAAAGATACTAGAGAATTGAAGAAGCAAAACGCTAGCCTTCCCCTATTATTCTTAATATCTCTGGTGGTCAACATAGTGAGTGCTCAGTAAATGTCTGTTCATGCTACTGCTGTCTCCCCATCTGTCAGGTGGGGATGGGACAAAGCCTTACACACTGACCAAGCGCCAAGAAGGAGCACTGTTTCTAGGTGAGCTGGGGAGATAGGAAGTGGGGTCTCCTTCCTTTCCATAGGAATTGTTCAGTGCCGCGGTAGTAACGAGTGAATCACCAGCACTGTGGAACTGGAGAAGCCTGATTTTTCAGCATTTGACAGTTTCCATGGTATACTTTTGTCGTCCCATCACCAATTTCAAGCTACTACCAGGACTTTGCTGAATTATTTTCTGTGATATTATATGAATTCTATACATTAGATATTTCAGCTTCCCCCTTCAGTACCTTATAAATAAACAGAAATTACTGACTATCTAGAAGACATGAATAATACTCTCATGACCTACATGACCTACTGGAGAATGGAAGATCATTCCACCAAACAATAGCAGAATACTAATGCTTTATACTTGAAAATGAAACATTCTCCAATACAGATGATATGATGTGACATTAAGTTAATTTTAATTATTTAAAAGGATTGAAATTAGACAGACTGTGTTCTCCGACCACAGAGGATTACATTTATAACAAGTTATTTGGAAATTTCCAGATATTTAGGAATTGAACAGCAAGCATACTTTCAAAATAACCTATTGGCCAAAGAAAAAATCACAGAAGGAATTAGAATATATTTTAAGTTGAATAAAAATTAAACCAAAACATTTCTAAATCTATGTGCTAGAGCCAGAAGAGTGCTTAGAGTATAATTTATAGCTTAACATGGCTTATTTTAGAAAAAGAAGAAAAGTCTAATATCAATAACCCCAGTTTCTACCTTAAGATGTTGGAAAATAAGTACATATTATATTAAAACTCAAGAGACGAAAGAAAATAAATATGAGTGAAAATCAATAGAAAAATAAAGAATATCAGTTAAGCTAAAAGGTTGTTTTTTGAAAAGGGCAACCAAATTGACAACCCAGTAGGTATATTAGTCAAGGAAAAAGGAGAAAATGTGCAGATGACCATTGTCTGGAATAATAAAAGAACATTACTACATATATCTTATATACATAAAAGTAGAAAAAGGAAGTATTATAAAGAACTTTATGCTAATAAATTTGAAAGCTTAGATGAATTACACAAATTCCTTGAAAGTTAAAAATTTCTAAACTATCTGCAAGAATAGAAAATTTCAAAAGTTCTATAACAATTAAATTGACTTTGTATGCTGAATTTTTTTTTTATAATCTAAATAAACTTTACTTCACTGGTTAGTTCCAACACTAAGGAAAAAAATAATACATTCATTAACAAACTCTTGAAGAAAATAGAAAAGAAATAAATCTTTTAAAAAATTATTTTATCAGTGAAAAATTATTGACACTAAAATTACAAATAAAATGCAAAAAAAAAAAAAGTACCTTCTTATATTAACATTCCTCATGAACATACACACAAACTTCACAAGAAAATGTTTGCAAATCAGATCTAGCAATGCATGACTGATTGGCATTTTGACACCAAAAGCAAAGTTGGTTTATTTTCAGGAAAACCAAATAATATAATTTACTACACATTAACCAAATAGATGGTTAAAGAAAGCCTATTTAATTATATAAGTAGGTGTAGAAAGAAACATCTGGCAAAATTCAACAATCATTCTTGATAAGAGACCATTGTTAACATATTAAATAATATATAATAACACTACAACTAACATCATACTTAACTGTGAAAGACTGAATGATTTCCCTTTAGATCAGCAACAGGGTAAAGATTTCTGGTCTTTCCCTTTATTCTTCTTTGTAATAAAAGTTCTAGTCAATATACGCATATAAAGCAATTTAAAGGAATAAAAGTCATAATGATTGGAAAAAAAATAAGAAAAACTCTTTATTCACAGATGACATAATCTTGTATGTAAAATTTCTTAAGAAATCTAAAGAAAAGCTACAATGACAGATAAGTAAAGTTTAGCTAGGCTGCGGAGACAAGAACTATGTGCAAAATTCACTTGTATATATTAACGACAGGAACAATTACAAATTGAAATTAGAAATTGATACTACAGTAGCATAAAAATAAGAAATAGTTAAGAACAAATTTAACAAAATATGTGCAAGATTCATAACCCTGTAAATACCAAACATTGCAGAGAGAAATTTAAAATGGTATAATACATGGAGAGATACAAAATGTTCATGGATTAGAAGACTCAATTATTGGTGTCAGTTTTCCTTAAAATCATCTCTAGATTCAAATCATCCCAGTCAAAATCCCCGTAGGCATTTTTGTAGATATTGCTAAGTAGTATCTTAAATGCACGTACAATGGACTTTGCATACAATGGAAATAGCCAAGATAGCTTTGAAAAAAAGCACATTTGAAAGACTACCAAATTTAAAATAGATCTACAGTAACAAAATATGGTATTAGCATGAGACCAGATATACAGACAATGGAAGAAAACAGTCAGAAACAAATCCAAATACGGAAGGTGAGTTGATTTTCAACCAAGAGGCTAGGGTAATAAAATGAAAATGGATTTTTTTCAAGAAAGTATGCCAGAACAATTGATGTTATATGGAAAATAATTAACTTTGATTCTGTTCCCAGACCATACACAAAAATTAACTTGAAATGGATCATAGACTAAATGTAAAGGTTGATGCTTACAATTTCTAGAGGAAAACAAAACCTTTTTGCAACATTGGCATAGGTAAAGAATTCTAATACTGGACAAAATAAAAAAACATGAAGGGTTTTAAAAATAGCTTTTACTTAACTAAAAGAAAATATTTATTTTATTCAAAAGACACTGTGAGGAAAAACACAAATCAGACTAAGAGAAAATAGGGAATATTTCATGCAGTAAAGTTGAAAAATAAAACAATTATTTCTTTCTTGAAATACAGCAATGTGGCTCCATTTGCCTGGAGATGGTATAAATAGCCTCATAAAGAGTAAAAGAGGTGGAGTGTAACTGGCAGAGCTCTGGTTTTCTGTGTCCCTGGATAAGAAGTGTGTGTGTGTGTGTGTGTGTGTGTGTGTGTGTGTGTGTGTGTGTGTGCCTGTCTCTATGGTAGTCAAAACAATGCCCCCCCCCCAAAAAAAAAGACAACGACATCCTTTTCCTTGGAACCTGTAAATGTTCACTGACAAGGCAGAATCAATGTTGCAGGTGGAATTAAGTTTGCTAATCAGCTGACTTAAAATTAAAGAGATTATCCTGGTTTATCAGAGTGGAGCCAGTGTAATCACAAAGATCCTTTAAATGTGGAAAAAGAAGGCAGAAGAGTCAGTCATATAGTGTGATGTTAAGACTCAACTAGCCCTATCTGGCTTTGAAGGTAGAAAGGGGCCACGAGACAAAAAAAAAAAAAAAAGAAAAGAAAAACAGAAAGAAAAAGAAAAAAAAGGGAGCAACCCCTAGCAGTTGGAAAAAGCAAAAAATGCAAAGGAAAAAAATTCTTCTCTAGAAGAATATTAAAGCATCTAGAACATATTTAGTTATGTTTTAAAGTCTCTGTACTGTGGTATTGATGAAGGAATGGTCACATAGACTAATTGAAGAGAATAGAAAATTATGATACAGTTGCCAAATGCATATGGAAATTTAGTATATGATAAAGGTGACCTCTTAAGTATAGAAAAAGGTATCTTTGTAATAGAGGTATTGGGTTAATTGGATATAATAAGAACAAAGAAAAATTATGTCCATGAATCACACTGATACTAGGAGAAATTCCAAATGGCTTAGAGATCTAAATATAAAAAAATGAAATTATGCAAATAATGGACAAAATCATGGGTAAAATCCTCTAACCTGTGTTAGCAAGGGAAACCTTTGCTAACTATAACTAAAACTCCAGAAGCAGTAAACCAAAACATTGTTAAACTGGTTATTTTAAATAACTTTCTAAACGCAAGAAGAGTAAAATATTATATGAGTGAAGTATTTGCAGTCATACCATGAAGAGTTAATATGGTTCATATATTGTTTCTTAAAATAGAGGAAAGGTCAATCAACTCTATAGAAAAAAATAGGACAAGATAGAGACAAGTCACACACAAAAAAAATTACAAATGGTCCTTAAACCAATCCTATTTATAGAAATCCCTTCTAAAGACACATTTTCAAATATAAGAAAAGATGTCTTCACATGCCTAGACATTGAAACACATATTTGTAAGGGCAAACAACAGAAAACTATGGAAAGGACCAACAATTTGAGACTTGTTGGATAATCCATGGCACAACAACATGGAGTATTATTACACAACTGTACAAAGAATAAGGAATATATACTACTGTAGTGTCATCTTACGGTATGCCATAAAATAAAAATGGCAAGATAACAAAAGCTATGTATAGTGTGGCTGAAGTTTTACCTAAGAGAGGGAATGAATGTGCTTATGTCTATGCTTGGAGATGTTTCAATTAAAAGAGCAATGAGAAGATAAACCATAAGATAATAAATGGAAGCCTGTGGGGTAGGGCAGAGAATAGAGGTTGGGGGCAGGAATAGAAGTTGGGTAACTGAATAAATCTTGTTTGGTAAATTTGGGGTTGGAGGTGATTTTCTTTTCTCAAAATCCTAATCAAATTTAAATGGTATAAAAGCCCTACATATATTTTTAAAAACTAAAACAAAGGAGTCTATTAGTTTTCTTAGGGCTGCCATAACAAAGTACCTCAGACTGGGTGGCTTGAACAACAAAAATGTATTTCCCCTGCAGTCCTGGAGGCGGGAAGGCTGAGATCAGAGTGGCCTCAGGGTTGTCTTCTTCTTAGTGTCGCCTTAGTTTCTAGGTGGCCATCTTCTCCTTGTATCTTCACCCCGGCTTGCCTCTCTGTGTCTGTGTCCTAATCTTCTTATATGGATACTAGTCACATTAGATTAGGGACCTCCCTAATGACCTCTTTACTATAATTCCCTCTTTAGAAAGACCCTATCTTTCAATAGTCACATTCTGAGGGATTGGGGGTTAGGACTTCAACCTGTGAATTTTAGGGAGGCACAGTTGAACCCATAATACTGTCCAGGAATGTGTGGAGTTAGTAGCTCTTTGAATAATGATACAGAGAAGAATTCCAAGTAACAACTGCACCCAATAGTGAGACCAAACCTGCCTGGTTGATACGCCTGAAGGATGAAAAGAAAATGCAGATGAGAGAAAAACAATTCCATGTGACTGATACGCCCAGTAATCAGATTATATCTCCCTGGAGACGCCCCAGGGTGAAAAGGCAATTCGGACAACCGTCTTTCATCTTTCGTGGTGCTGCGTGCTCTGTAGAAGCTGTGGTATCTTGGCTCAGACTGACAGAGGTAAGGCATTTTAGACATGGGACACAAACTGCTTGCATGCGGTCCCCAAGATCCTGGGGGCTGGACTGTCTTTGTAGACAGTCCTCCAAAGCCGCTCAGTTTCTGTCTCTAGGTAGATGGGGGAACTGGGCATGAAATAATTCATGATTTAATGCATGCCCTGTGTCCCCCAGGGTCCACCATGGAGCCCTCATTCCTGCTGTCCTTTTCTTTGCTCCTGGCTCTGTCAACACCTTGCAGAGCTTGTGAATGTAAACTTCAGCACCCTCAGACATATTACTGCACGTCAGACTTTGGTAAGTCTAGGGAGACACCAGAGAAGTCTCCACCAAGAAGATCTCACCGTGGAGAAATGGAGGGGGTAGGGGTGGGAGAGGGTTGTTCTGTTGATCTGAACAATGTCTCCAGGAGACTTAGGGTGGAGAATCTTAAATCAATGAACCTATGGGCTCCTGACTTGTTTCTTCCTCCTCCCAGTCATACTAGTGGATCTATTAGGACCAGGAAACAACACCCTGCTAAAACGAGCTTTCAGAGTCAACGTCATTAAGGTAAACCCGATACCTCCCTTCTTAATCCCCTTCCTTCAAAATAAACAATACTCCAATCTGTTCAGGCTGAGGTACTTGGATGGCTTCTGGAGCCCGGCAACTCCTATGAAAACTTAAGGTCCTAGCCTCGCTTTCCCTCCCATCACAGATACTCAAGCCTCCCAAGAATATGCCAAGAATTAATAGTATCTACACCCCTCTCTCATGGGAGAAGTGTGGTTATGAGATGAGGACCAGATTTCAATCACAGTTACTTATTGCAGGTGAGCACCCCTGTCCACATCCATCCTCTTAACCTCACCGCCTCCCCCTGAACAGACCACTCCTGCAACTCTAGCACCACCAAGGACCAAAGGCCCCTTTTCCATGATCTGACAGATAACGTCCTAGGAAAGTGCTGGGCCATCATTCATGGCTGACTGTCCCAGCCTGAGGGTTTTCAGACTCTCTCCGGCTGACTACCTCAGGGCCACAGCATGTCCTTTCCGGGAGACATCCATGCATGCTGCGCTGACTCTCAGGCCATACTCTCTGATCACTGCAGGCTATCAGAGGGCAGGAAGACTGAACTTCACAAGATGCCATCTGGTATATTTCTGGCACGCTATGACCAGAGAGCAGAAAATAGGTTTCGAGGGAGCATATAGCAGAGGATGCAACTGTCAAGTGAGTAGCCTCCTAAGTATGTTTCTTTCTGTCACTCAGGCACTGGGCCTTGTCCCACTTCCTTGTTTCTAGATCTTCTTCCCTGTCATCTCCCTCTCTGGATGACCCTGGCTCCCCCATCTTCTTCCTGGTCTCTGGCTTCATCCCCTTGTTTCCTTCCCGCTCCCTGCCCACTCTCACTGTTCCTTTTAGCCTCTACCTGTATTCAGACCCACCTCCCCCAACCCCACCCTGTCACCCTTGTATTTTTAGATTGGGATCTGTGAACAAGAGGTGGGAAGGGAATGGCAACAAGTCCTGTATCTCCCTCCACCTCTAGATTCCACCCTGCCTCCTCTGCTGGCGCACTTGCCCTGAACCTGATTTCACAGAGTGTGCGTGGCAACAAAGAAACTGTGAATATTATCTATGGAGAGAATACCACTCCTCACATGCCATGTGTGTCCCCTCTACATCTGGTCGCTGTGAATGGATCCAGGGCCAGAGATACCGTAACTACCAAACCCAAGCTCCAACGGCTTTTTCAATGACTACTCTTACTGCTTTGCATTAGGTTCTAATACTCTTGTTTCTTGATCTGGCTGATGCTAACAGAATTGAATTAGTTTTGTACACATTTATTGAGTAGTACACTTAAGTTTTGTTTATTTTCTGCAAGTAGTGTCTGCATCAGTAAAATTTACAAAAATAAATCCCAAGCTGACAAACCCGACTCTGGTGACAATGGTGACAAATTTCCAATATCTTCACAATTCTTCAATCTTCTTTTATTTCCATTCATCCAGCAACAGCATGCCTGACCCTAATCCTTCTCATTCCAAAGTTACTGACATTTCGTCATCCTACCAAAAGCAAGAGCCCAGACAAAGGGACAAATTCAGAGACTGGGGTCAGACTCCACCCAACACGCCCTAAACCCTCCCCAGATGATTTGCAGAACCAAAAATCACTTGTTCCCACAGAATCAAGACTCCTTTGCAAATACAAAAATCATTTCTTGTAATAGTAAAGTCCTGAGAATAAAATAGAAAACTTTTCAATCTTTAAAAGAACACAACGGGGAATATTTTTAGGACATCAAATCACAAAAGGTACAAAATATGAAGGAAAAAAATTGATAAATTTGATTACTACTTTAAATTTGACTACATACTTCCAAAAATAAAGTACCATAAATGCTATAAAAATATGAGATGCAGATATAGATCGAAAAGTGCAGAGGATTTACAGATTTATGGTAAAAATGAGGTCTGGGCAATGAATGTTTTGGGGAAGTGATTGAAGTTTTCCTTTGAACGTAATTTATCCACTTCAATTTTTTTCAGAGCCCCTTCAAAAACAGTCTCTTCTCTCTTTGTTTTATTAATTTTGAAATAATTTTGGATTTACCAAAAGAGGTGCCAAGATGGTACAGAGAATTCTTGTATAGATGCTCCCTGACTTACAATGGTTCTTCTTATGATTTTTTGACTTTATGATGGTGTGAAAGAGATAGGCATTTAGTAGAAACCGTACTTAGAATTTTGAGTTTTGATCTTTTCCCGGGTAGCACTATGCGATATGATATTCTCTGATGATGCTGGGCTGAGGCAGAGAGCAACATCTCCAGATTGTGTTGAGCACACAATCACCAGAGTTAAACAACCGATGCTATACGGTGTACTCATTGGGTAAGATGACTTTGCCCAACTCCAGGCTAATGTCAGTGTTCCGGCATCAACCTGTTTAAGGCTGGCTAGGCTAAGCTATGAGGTTCAGTAGGTTAGGTGTATTAAATGTATTTTCGACTTAATGATCTTTTCGATTTACAATGGGTTTATCAGGACGTAACCCCATCGTAAGTCAAGGGGCATCTGTGTCCCCTTTACCTAATCAGCCCTAATGATAACATCTTATGTAATGATGGTATGTTTGTGAAAACTAAGAAATTAAAATGAGTACAATACTATTAACTAAATGACACTCTGTTCAGATTTCTACAGGTCTTCCTTTTTTCTGTGCCAGAACCCAATCCAGGACACTGAAAAGTTAGTCATGCTGTCTCCTCAGTCTTCTCTGCTCTGCGACAATTTCTTAGTTTAACTTTGTTTTCGACCACCAGACAATTTTTAAGAGTCCTGGAAGGTGTTCCGTACACTGTCCCTCAATGTGGGTTTGTCTGGTGTATTTTCATGATTAGACTGGGACTATTGATTTTGGGGACAAATACCACAAAGAGGAAGTACTTCTGTCTTTGCACCATATCACAACATAGCACTGACATCATATTACTGGTGATGTTAACATTCTTTACTTATTGCCAGGTTTCTCCACTGAAAAGCCACTGTTTTTCTTTTTCTATACTCTATTGGCAATGCCCCCATTTTTTAAAATTGCCCAATGGAATTTAGAAACCTCTATCTGGGCTCTGGGTTATTTGTTGCTACTGGGGTATCACTGCTTCTAGGCCCTCTCAATAGAGCTAGGAAACATATGTATGTACACTAATTCATGTATATATACACATAGTTGTAACTTTCTCTATTGCTCTCAATATATATTAAGATTAATAAGAGTTCATACTACCTTCAATTATGGAGTAATGCAGGGTTCATTCTAGCCCTCAATCCTTGATTATTTGTACCTTTTTTCTCTGGCAATAAGGAATCTGACTCCCATGTTATATAATTTATTTACTTATTTGTTCAACCCTAATATACATGTAAAATAGTTCCAGAATTGTCAACATATACCTCTTGGAAAATAAATTTACCAACTAGTGTAGTAGCAGGCTTATGTAGTTCTTACATAAATCCACTTATTCAAACTCAAATGCACATGGTCCCTACCATTGGGCCCCAAAGGTTCCCAAGAACACCTGGGTCCATTCTGGGAGAGGTAGCCCTGTAGGGGAGATGGTCCTCCTGGCATAGACACAGAAATCCAAGTGGATTAACATACAATGTCAGGAATAAAGGCGATACCTGGTATTTACATATTTACAGTCTCCACCTAATTTATCCAGACCCCCAATTTCAACCTTACCATAAGCAGGTGAACTTCCCATCTAAAACTCTCAGAATAAGATAGACCAAAGAATCAAGAATCCGAGAAAACAGAATTGTGGTTAATGGGCATAAAGGAGGCTACAAAATCCATGCACCAATTGTCTGTGATCTCACCCTATGTGGAGGTCAACCATCAACCTTGGAACCAGAGAGTGATTCTAGAAAGAGAACACCTATGGGACAGATGGCATGCCTCACACAAACTTTATGAACCAAACTGAGCACAGGGAGGTTTTCTGTGGCTACAAGGTCACTCTCTCTCTCTCTCTCTCACACACACACACACACACACACACACTTACAAAAATGTTTATAAATATTTGTATATACACAGGTAACATATATGTCCTAGCTTTCCCTCCTGAGAACCTAAACAAAACAAAATTTATCAGTTGCATAGGCAACAGTTTCTTAGATGGGGCACAAAAAACAAAAACTATAAAAGATAAACTGATTAATTATGCTTCATTAAAATTTAAAACTCCCACTCTTCAAAAGCTGTAATTCCAAAAATAAAAGACTAAGTCCCAGAGAGGGGAGTTGTATGCAAAACACATATATCTGACAAATATCCTATAACCAGAATATATTAAAAGAAAAAAAAAAAAAAGAAACCTCCTACCACTCGATAATAAAAGGAAAAAGAAACAATACAAATGGGCAAAATATTTGAACAGATGCTTCATAAAACATGATATATAAATGGCCAACAGTCCCTAACAATACTTAATTTTGGAAACATGTAAACCTCTATAAAATACCACTTCATATTCACTACAATGGCTAAAATTACAAAAGACTGACAATACGAAGTGTTGACAAGGATTTGAAGTAACTGGAAGCCTTGCTCTTGGGAGTATAAAATATTGGAACCAATTTGGAAAAAGTCCAACAGTTTCTCATAAAGTTAATGATACAATTATCACATGACCAATGGATTACAACCTTAGTATTTGAACCAGTAATGAAAACACAGGACAACAAAGAGACTTGTAATGAATGCACATAACAACTTTATTCATAATGGCCAAAATCCATCAGTAACTGAACAAATAAACAAATTTTTGTATATTCGTGCAATGTAATATCAACCAGCAAGAAAGGGAATGAATTATTAGTACAGGCAACAACATGGATGAATCTTAAAAGTATTGTGCTGAAAGGAAGAAACCATTTACCAAAGAGATTACACTGTATTAACCTATTTATATTAAATTCTAGAACACACAGAATTAATCTATAGTTAATAGAAATTAGGTCAATGTTTCTCTGAAGCTGGCTTGGGGACTTGATTAACTCCAAATGGGTATGAGGGAATTGGAGTCTTTATGCTGTTTTTCTGTATCTTGATTAAAGTGTTGTTACATAGTGCATTTATTCATAAAAATTATTCAGAGTGTGATTGAAATGTGCATGTTGTATTGTGTCTCCATTTCCCTTCTAAATTTGATTAAATTAGTAGCCATAATTTTATTATTTCTCATGATTCCATGGGTTGGCTGGGTGGATTTTCCCCTTCATTGGACACCATGTGAGGCTGCAATCAACTGCAGAAGGAAATGGACTGAAACATCCATTTGCCACTTCTTATTCATATATTATTATGAGCTGAATTGTGTCCCCTTCAAAATTCATATGTTGAAGTCCTAACCTCCAGTATCACAGAATGTGACTGTATGTAGAAAGAGGGTCTTTAAAGAGGTAAATAGGGTAAAATGAGGTCATTAGAGTGGGCCCTCATCAAATACGACTAGAGTCCTTATAAGAAGAGGAGATTGGGACACAGACATGCAGAGGAAAAACCATGTGAAGACACAAGGAGAAGATAGCCATCTACAAGCCAAGGAGCGAAGCCCTCAGAAGAAACCAACACTGCCAACCCAGCTTGACCTTGAGCTTTTTGCCTGCAGAATTAGGAGAAAATAAATTCCTGTTGTTTAAGCCACCCAGTTTGTGATACTTTGTTATGGTAGTCCTACTAAACTAAGACATCTATCTTTTAACTTCACATCACTTCTTTTCCCACAGAAACAATATGACCAAAAGTACTTCCTTGTGCTCTCTACTGAGAGGATTGTTCTCTACCACTTTCTTTCAAGATCACTCTTGAGTTGGCCTATCATATGGCAGCCATCTATTTTGAGCTTGTTTCAACATGCCAAGCCAACCCATCTATTAACCAGTCTGAGTTTGCGTTTTTCCCTCAGGTGGTCAAAAGCTGTGAGTGAACAAAAAGGCCTTGGTTCAATACTCCTGGATCATACAGCTTCTGGGTTACCTGGTCATACAGTATTTTTGCCCCTCAGAATCTGTTTATGCTCAGTCCTAGGTGTAACACTTCCCTCTTTTGATAAATTTTTGCTGAATGGCTTGAATGCATGACTTGGAGGTTTGACCAAATCCATTTAGGGCCACATAGCCCTTGGATCTGCCTCTACAATGGTACAGCAGCCTCCCATAAACTCTATTTTTAAGGATCATACTGGGAATTTAAATGCAAATATACTGGGGACCTTAATTCATTCTTCCTTTAGGACTTTAATACTGGCACTGATTTCTGCCATTAGCCCCAAATTATAATATTGTTTTATTACCTTGGCCAGGGTTCAATTTCAGAGGCTTCCGCCTGGTCTTACTCAATAAAATAGCTTTCACACCAGAGAGGAAAAGCCCAGTGTAGTACTTATGCCAACCACCATTTATACCTATCCCAGTTATATGTTTGAAGACAAAGATCTGAAATACTGACTGTGTCTGCAGACCTAGTAGATACAGTGTAATCTGTTCTACGGCCAACTGCATTAACGACCCCAGTTCAAACATGGATTCCTAAGGATACTTGGTGTTCCAGATATCAAAGTCAATTCTAACCTATGTCTTACAGTCTTTAAGATGCTTATTCTTCTTGCCCCAGAGTATAATTACAAAAAAAAAAAAAAAAAATGCATTAAGTCTTTACGTGGTGAAGTCTTCACCATATAAACTTACCCTGGTGTCACAAGTTCCTCTTACCTGTGAACCAGTCCTCTTCTGAATTCAATTCCAGGTATAGATACAGGCTCAGGTGTGGCCTCTGTATCATCTTCAAGCAAAGGAAAAGTGCTACCCCTTAATAAGGAAGAGTGGACCACCAATTCTGTGGGATGAGAAGGTCACTGGGAATCTGGCGTCTTAAGACTTGTGAGTGCATCAACCCAGATGTCTCCATCCCAATTGTCCATGGCCCAGGGCAGTGGATTCTTGAAAGCTGAGGTTTATGCTGGCCTGAGCTCAGGCCATTCAAAGATCCGTTAATGTGTTTGAGCTTATTGCTGCTTATGCCATTGTCCCCATCCTTGGTCCCATACCTCCTTTCACTTTTACCTCTTTTCCTATGTGAACAACAATCAAAAGGTGAGGGCAGGCCCTGGGAAAACTTAGAAATTGGATGTATACAGAGGGTGCAAAAAAAATGTATACACTTTTTAAGAAAGGAAAAAAACTATTAAAATTGCAATCTTCAATATGTACTGATGACAAAAGATGAATACAAATCACGTTTGACTTCTGCAATTACAAGAGGTGCTCAGAGTGTCAGCATCCAGACACTTCTGATTACGGAAACTACAGCTTGAGCAACGATGACCAAAGTGTCCACTTGTATACATTTTTTTTGGCACGCCCGATACATATTTTGGGCAAACTTTTTTTTTAAATTAATTTTTAGGATGTGTGCAACATAGTGTATTTTATACCATTTTTCTCCACAATTTCAAGTGAGGAAATGTCAGTAGGTCCTGTTTGATGTACCTAAAAGAGGAGCTTTAATGGTGGAATAAATAATGTCCTGTTGTTCTGATCAGAGGATAAATTAATTACCTTAGGCCTCAATTTACCAATGGCTTCAATCTACTCCAGAATACCTAATACTGTAGGCTTACTATCATTGAAGTGAAGGTTACATGAGATGCTAACAAGGGTAAAATGTACTCTTCGTTGACAAAGCTATGACAGTGGCTTTCAGGAACACTTGGATGGAGTTTTAATCATTTCACAATACTATAAGCCCCCTCTTTATTCCCAATAGCACTGCCTATTTTTCCTCTTTTCCCTTTCGTGTTTTTCCTTTTCCATCTTTAGTTCGATCAAGGTTGGCTCTTAAATAGGACTTTCACTTTATCCTAAGTCCAAACTTTCTTCTTCAATAGGTTTTTCTCCCTGTTTTACCTTTGTTGTAAACCCCAGATTAGGGCTCAATGCAGATTTATACAATAATTCTACATGATAAGTGACTACCTCCAAGTCTCTGCCAGGGTCAGTGAGGACCCTGAGATTATGCAGGGAAGGAAACTCATGTTTCCAAAGAGAGCAAAAGGAGAAGAAATGAGCCCAGACAGAGGGTGTGGGGTTCAAGTTCACAGTCTTGGTAGTGAGGACTCATTTCTCTTTGAATTTTTGGTCCAAGGGTTCTTTAGAATGACATTTCCTAATACTGATTACCTAAGGGCATCTTCCCACCTATAGATACCTTGCCAGTTTCAGAAGACTTTTCCCATGAATTTCATGGTCCATACTAAAGATTGTACTGGGGGGAGGGACAAGAGTTGGGAGAAGGGAAAGGTGTCCAGCCTTGCCCTCACTAACCAAATACATCGATTGTTTCCTATTGTCTTTAGGATGAAGATTAAAATTCTTATATTGGTCTTGAGACTCTTTTAAATTTGTCAATTAAAAAAAAAAAAAAAACTCCATGGAGAAAGGTGTGTTTCATAAGAACACTCACCTCCATCAAATGTGACAACTCACAGTACTCCTCTCACCAGAATCGCAATCAAGAAAGAGAACACAAATCATGTAAGTGTTGATAGATTTGAGGAGGTTGGTGTGGAATCTGGGAGGGTCTTATTTGAGTTACACCAAAATGACTGTTCACAGAGTGGAGACAGGTGCTCGGTTCGGTAAATTGGACTCCTTGAAAACAGGGCAGGAGCAATCTTACCTGTATGATTGTATGAGTGTGAGGAAGCAGTGACCACTGTCTCTGGAAGTCTCTCTGGAGGTTGCAAAACACAGAGCAAAGTTCAGCACATCTTACTCTGTGCCCCTGTAGACACTGGGGGAAAACGTAGCAGGACGTGAAGGGCTGGAAGAGAGTCCTGGGAGCAAAGAGAAGGTGCATGGAGCAGAGGGAGGGAACAAAAACACTGCAGCAAACAGCAGACAGTAGAAGCTGATAGAAATGATAGAGAAAGGGGAAGACCCGGAGGCTCCTCAAATAGAATGGGCAAAAACAGAGAAAACAAGGAACAAGGAAAGGCAAAAGGACAGAAAGAGAAGAGAAAAGGAAAAGGGAGAGAGAGCAGGGTCCAGTGGGAGAGAGTAAGCAACGGGTCCTCAGCTGAAAGCGCAGCTGGTGGGTCACTCATGGTAGATGGACCTTCTGTCCTGTAGATACCAAGATGCTGCCTTGACCCTCCCGTTTGTACTCTTTTCCATAGCTTATGCTACGTCTATTCAATTTTAATTTATTGTTACTCAAAACTGCTCATGAGGTCAGAAGTCAAAATTGGAAGGTCAGCACACTGTGAACACTCTGGTTTAAGTGAACCCAGTCCTAGGGCCTCAAGATACCCTGGGCAGGGAACCAAGTCAGCCATGGATGGGCAGTCCTGGGAGCACAGTGTCCTGAGTTACACTGTGGGAGGCCATGCCTGTGTTTCTGGTTTACTGGCCAACACTGAGGGTTCTCCGCAGGGCGTCAGAGAAGACAAAGGCCTGGAGGTATGTGAGCTTACCCTAGTTGAGGTATGTTCAGCTGAAAATATCCACACATGAATGTAACCACGATATTTTTCCTCATCTCATGTGTAGGTGATTTCAAATTTCTCCTCAGGAGAGTTGATCACTTGTGGAGGAAAGAGGAAAATGATATGGCACTCAGGACATATGGGGTGAGGGGCTGGGGTGTGGTGTTTAACCAGGTCCTGTCAGACTCCAGACACTCTGCATGTTCTGTCAGTCAAATCTTCTGTTCTCATGGGGAGATAAGAATGGGGAGGAATTGGTAGGGTTACCCTGGTAATGGGATCTCTTAGAGCTGCATTTTCCTGTTGACATGGCCAGGCCCTAGAATAAAGCAATAATGATTGAGAGAGTGGAAAGAGTATGCATGGGACTCAAGATTCCACTTAAGTGCCTCTAGCCAAGTCTCAAAACAACAAAATCTGAAGCCCCACTACACCTGTTTCATTCTTTTGCATATATCTGTCAAGTTTTCCCAACACCACTTATTGAAGAGACTGACCTTACCGCATTGTATATTCTTGCCTCCTTTGTCATAAATTAATTGGCCTTAGAGATATGGGTTTATTTCTGGGCTCTCTGTTCTGTTCCATTGATCTTTGTGTCTGTTTTTATGCCAATACCATGCTGTTTTGATTACTATAGCCTCGTAGTATATAGTTTAACGTCTGGTAGTGTGATACCTCCAACTTTGTTCTTACTTCTTAAGATTGCTTTGGTTATTTGGGGTCTTTTGTGGTTCCATATAAATTTTAGGATTATTTATTCTAGTTCTGTGAAAAATGCCATTAGTATTTTGATAGGGATTGCGTTGAATATTTAGATTGCTTTGGGTAGTATGCACATTCTAAGGATGTTAATTCTTCCTATCCCTGAGCACGGTATATATTTCATTTGTTTGTATCTTCTTCAATGTCTTAAGTTTTCCAGGTAAAGGTCTTTTACATCCTTGGATTTTGATTGTTTTTGATGCAATTATAAATGGAAGTGTTTTCTTAATTTCTCTTTCTGATAGTTTGTGATTGGTATATAAAATGCAACTGATTCCTGAGTATTAATTTTGTATCCTGCTACATTACTGAATTCATTTATTAGTTCCAATAGTTGTTTGGTGGATTCTCTAAGTATATAGTCTCATGTCATCTGCTAATGCATTATATTTAAATTAGAATTCCTTTATAAGCCTCTGTTATAACCTACTAAATTTCTGTGACCACTCACTTTAAAATAATGCAACAAAATTACATGCTGACCATTAGAGATTTGTCCTCATTTTTTGTTGTTGTTGAATTTTCTCATCTAGGACCCACTAACTCAATGGAAACAATTATTCTGAAAATGTGACTATTGGAGTATAGGGGTCTAGCCCTATACTTTCCAATCTTTCAGGATGTTTACTGAGAATGTGACTCAAATTACATACTTCGCTATGAGATAATCAATTCATATTGTTAATGACAGAAGATGGAGCCGTCTCAGCCTTCATGATGCTTGGTGCATATATGTTGAAATATGGTTGGTAATTTCCAGATTTTCTTATAAGCATGTTTCAAAATTCTCTCTTTCACATACTCTGAGCTCAGGTTTTGTAGGCTGAAGAGAATTTAGGGGTCTCTGACATTTGATTGATACTATCATTGCTTCTCAAGGAGATGAGCATAGTAAATAAATAATAGGGATCAGGCCATTTGCACTAATTTACATCATCTAGGAGTGGTTAAGTCATGCTCTTGAGACCACAATATTTCTGCAGTAATACAACTAACTATTCCTTGTTTTTCACATATGGATCTGTATTTAGGCTTTAGGAATGTCTAATACTAAGGTTGAAAAGATTTTAGTGGATTTTCCCCTAGGCGATTTGCCTTCATAATAATTATTTCATGATCTTGTCCCTAGATTTTTCACCTAAGAGAAAACAGAAAATAACAAGATAGCACTGCTATATCTTTGAATAGATTCATGATGCAACACCAAATGTTAATCCCACCACCAGATAGCAAGGCTACTTTGAAGGCTGATGAATGGTGATGTTCTGGGGCTCTGTTGCTTATTAGACTCCCTTCTTTGAAGATGTTTACAAGTAAAATAATCAATCATTAAGAGAATGATTAAATAGGAACCCTCAGAGCCTGTTGTGGGTTGAAGCACACGAGCCAATACATTAGGTTGTAAGTGACAGAAAACTAGCTCAAAGTCACTTAAGCTGAAGAGAAGGTATTTATGGGCTCTCATACTTGGTTTATACAGAACTTCTCCCTGGCTTCTGGCCTGGCTTGACCCAAAAACTCAGTACTTTTAGGGTTCTTGGTCTGTTTCTCCAACTCACAGCTCTGTTCAACTCTTCTGGCATCGTTCTCAGACAGGCTCTCATCTGCAAGGTCAGCAACCCCATCTAAGAAAAGGCAGCCTTTTCTCTTCTCTAGTGTAAAAATTTCCAAGAAGTTTCACAGGGTTATGTGCCGTTGGCTGACCAGTCATTATGTTCAGGGCTACTCCGATTGTATGGGCTTGGCCCAGGCCTTCCACAACTCTGGCCAGGACCCAGTGAATCATGAACCAAAAGGGCTCTATGAGGAAGGGAAGAAAAGTTCCTGAAAAAGGAAGAAGAGCAACACTTCAGTAGACACGGAATGGAAATCATAGCCTCCGCAGCTCTCTCAAGCAAGAGTGTTCTCTGACCAGAAAGACCGTGATCATAAGGCAATCATCCACAGGAACCCAAAGGAGACCTCGGATGGCGCCTCACACACCATCAGCTGCCCCTTCACTGTTCTGAGCAAAGTCTATGCAAAGCAAAACTATGAAGAGAAGCTTCTCTCTGTCGCAGCCTGGTCGATCTGTACCCTCTCTCTCTCACACGTAGTAGCGACAGTGCTCCTCTCTCACACATAGTAGGGACAGGCTCCCAGAAGCCATATTTTACCACGTGACCCTGCCCTGCCCACAGATGATCAGTGAGAAGCAAATACAGAACTGAGCTCATCAGGTATTTGCAGAGGAACTTGATAATGGGGCCGACAAGTCAGATATTCCTGTGTGGCTGAACCCAAAACATGTGAGAGCTTTATGTGGCCAAGATTTTTATTTGCAAACTGGAAAAGCTGGAGGCTGAGAAATAACAGAGAGAGGTGTGGAGAGAGATAGAAGATGATAGATAGATAGATAGATAGATAGATAGATAGATAGATAGATAGACAGATAGATAGATAGATAGATAATATATATGTCTGTATGTATAACAAAGATATACAGAAGGAAGTACAGGCATACCGCAGAGATACTGCAGTTTTGGTTCCAGATCAGCGTAATAAAGCGAGTGTCGCAATAAAGCAAGTCGTAATCTTTTTGCTGGTGAAGGGTCTTAGCTTCAATTTGTGAAAAACGCAACTCTGTTAAGAGCAGTAAAGCAGAAGTGCACTAAAACAAGATCTGGCAATGTAGGGAGAGGGCAGAGAAAGAGATCTCAGGAGCCCTGCAGTTCCTGATTCCATCCCTCCTGAAGTCTAGCGCCTTTCCACCCTGCATTGCATGAGGTACACTCTGATTTCTTAACTCCCTTTTTAAAATGAGCTCACTACAGTTGGTTTCTCTCACTTTCAAACCAGAATCCGAACAACCATAGCAAGTTTTAGGAAGTGGGCCAGCGAGCAGGGAGGGGCTGTTTTCCAGGCACAGGACAGTGACACAACATACTGCATCTCTGAGAAAACTCACTCTGTCCTAGGGGTGTTGATGGTGAGTTGTCACACAGAGCTCTTGAGCATTAAGCTATACCCCCAGGGGAACACATTGCATTGGAAGCACTGAGTGATGTTTTGCCTGTGGGGGAGGGAGAAGACTTGAGTTGGTCCCAGGAAGCAGCTAGGATGGCTTAAACACTCCACTGCACTAAAGAGGGTCATGTGACATGGAGCCCACAGGACAGTCCTCGTTTAAAATACTCTCCTAATATCAGCCTGGATACTGTCACAACGCTCCTGTAAGAATGTATGCTCATCCTTTCTCAGGGTAACCCAGTTAAAACTGTTGCTCAGATCTAGTAATGAGAAGATTTTAACATGTGTCACAGAGTCAAGAGAACAATCTGAATTCATCAGGCCCAGCAATGCTAACATCAAGCGCCACGTTCTTAATTGCATGTGGAATGAATACATAAAAGAAAATAGTCCTGAGCGTTTTTCTAATTGTGTACCTTGAACAAAGTACTTGAATTCTCTGGGCATCAGTGTGCGTCTTAGTAAAAAAAATATTAACTATCCATCACTTCATAGGGTTATTACAAAGATTCCATTTGCCAATATAAAGGGCTTAGTACAATACCTAGCACACAGCGAGTGCTGAATAAATATCAGCTCTTATTAATATTACTAAAAATATAGGGCTGCATCCACCAACTTAGTTTTAGAAGCAGATGAACTCTGCTTATCCAAAAATATGACATAAACCACACTGTCCATTACTTTAGACAGAGATTCATCACGTTGGATTACCAAATCTCTATGGTAACGCAGAACACTCCAGTGGGAAGAATGAAATGCCACATTCAAGCTTTTTAGAAAATAGTTTTCAAAGTAGATTATTTCCTCCTAATGGGTTTTAGTGAAGAGAAGGGTGAGGTGAACCACAAGACTTCAGACAGGTACAGATTTGGGAGTGGGGTGAGCTGTG
The DNA here is from genome assembly GCF_057876585.1 of Rhinolophus sinicus. Classification (NCBI taxonomy): domain Eukaryota; kingdom Metazoa; phylum Chordata; class Mammalia; order Chiroptera; family Rhinolophidae; genus Rhinolophus; species Rhinolophus sinicus. The sequence goes on along the minus strand of NC_142508.1, from coordinate 58,682,990 downwards.
TTATACGCAGTGGGCTGAGGTGGTCTGAAAAGAGAAAGTCTCAATGGAAAGTATTCTCATAGCACAACTATCCCTAATTCTCAGTATTTACCAGGCAGGAGAGCTGGTCTCAGAAAAACTTTATATAGACTCTCAAAGCTCCGTCACCTTTGGAACAATTGTCTACGTATCAAAGTCATGGGTTTTTCTGCCATCTACTGGTCATTTCTGAGGACAACAGTCTTGATGTGACAAAGGTGACGGGGTCTTTCTGTCGCTTCTGTCTTCGCCCACCTTGGGCCTTACCCATAAACCTCACTGAAACTCGGGTGTGGAAGTGGTTTTGGGGAATAACTGATAGGGCTCTTTGGGGTTAATGGCAGTGGTGTATGGAGACACTGATGAAGTGTGGGGTTAGTGATGAGCACCTGTGAGTTCAGTAGTAGGCGTCTGTGGGTCGAGGAATGGATCCATCACAGATACTCAAGGCTCCCATGGGATGGCAGAGATCCAATGTGCCTACTCACCCTTCAATTGGAAGGACTGTGTGTCCCCTCAGAATCTGGACACAACTCCACCATCTCACCCAATGACCCCACAAGCCCATTGAACTCTAAATCCAATAAACCTTTTTCTACCCAGTCCACAAACAACAACTCTGAAGGCAAGAGCTCCCCCAGCCCATTTAACTTCCAATCCAGAGTCGTCTAGCCAGTCCACTCACAATCTGAACCCAAGGGCTACTTCAGCTAGTGCTTTAACTGCAGGGTTATAATGTCTGTCCCTTGACATGAAAAATGGTGACAAGCTGAGGTAATTTTGTGAAAGTTCATTGAGTTGTATACACTGTTCTTCACTTTCCGCAAGTAGTATATGCATCAATAAAATTTAGAAAAATAAATCTCAGGATGACAAACTCCACCCTGATGAAAAAAATCCCTTTGATTCTCTGAATTCTTAATTCATCTTTTATCTCTTACTCTCCAGCAACCTCATGACTGACTCTAATCCTCCTCATCCCCAAAGTACTGCCACCTTCTCACTCTACCCAAAGCAAAACAAAACCTAGACCAAGGAATAGATCCCAAGAGACCCGGGGTCAAACTCCACCTGACATGCCCTGAACTTTCCCTAGATGATTTGCTGAACCAAGAATCGTTGCGTGAAAGAAAGGGAGGATACTCTAGTCCCCATAACACAAAGCATTTACACCTTTGTAATAACACAAAGAAGAATATTTTTAGGACTTCAAGATATAAAAGGCACAAAATATGAAGGCATTTAGTAATCAAACTGACAACTTTAACATAAAACATGTTTCCAAAACTAAAATAAAGAACCACAAACACTATGAAAACACTATAAGATGCAGACGCAGGTTGAAATTGTAGAGGATTTACAGCATAAGTGAGCTCTGAACATTAATGTTTGGGGGAATTTGTTGAATTTATCATTTTAACATAATTTATCAACCTCAAATTTTTCCGGAGTCTTTCAAAAACAGTATATTCTCTATTTTTTCATTCTATTCAATTTTTGATTTTAGAATAAATTTAGATTTGCACAAAAGGTTCTAAGATGGTACATAGAATTTTTTATGCCCTTCACCTACTTTGTCTTAACAAGAACATCTCACATAACCAGGGTACATTTGTCAAAACTGAACGATTAACATGGGTACAATGCTATTAACTAAATGACAGCCTCTATTCAGATTTCACCAGTTTCTCCATTAATTTCTTTTTTCTGTGCCAGAATCTAATCCAGAATATCACTACATTTAGTCACCCTGTCTCCTTTGTCCCCTCTGACCTGTGACAGCATCTTAGTCCTTCTTTGTTTTCTATAACTTAGAAAATTTAAAGAATATCAATCATGTATTTTGTACAGTGTTCCTCAATTTTGCTTGTCTCCTGTATTCTCATTGTTAGACTGGGGTTATGGTTTTTATAGGGGGGAAAAAAAAACCCTGAAAAAAAGTGCCCTTCTCATTAAATCATATTAGGGGTACATTATATGCACATGATAGTATCTCTAGAAATGTTAACCTTGATCTCTTGGCTATCAAGGACACTCCACTGTAAAGCCCACTTTTTATTTTCCCTTCCCATGCCCTATCCCTTGAAAGCGAATCACTAATTTCAGCTCACACTCCAGGGTACAGAAAGTAATTGGAATTAATTCAAGTTGTTCCATAAGGAAGCTCTGCTCCTTCCCCTCCCATTATGTATCTGTTCAATTATTCATCTATATTATTATGGACTCATAGATCTTTATTTTGTTTCTTGGATTATAATTCAGTACTAACATTATTTATGTACTTGCTCAAATTGTTCCAGCTTTTCCTATTAGGAATAATTTCATGTTGGCTTCTGTACCCATTTGCAAAGCTCATATTTTTTTTAAAATCAGAGAATTGTATTTAAAAACCAATATTTGGAGGAGTAATGTCAGCGAAATGGCAGAGGAGGCAGCTCCAAGCTCTCATCTCCCCACAGACACATTAAAAACAAGTAGAAAATGTCAGAACCGATTCTATCAGAACGCTCCAAAATATTTCAACAACTTACAGCAACCAAGGAAATGCTGAATCAAGGAAAAACACGACTTCAAAATTGTAGAAAAGTTCGGTGGTGACTTTACTTGCCTTTGTTCCACCTCCTCCCCGGCTATGTAGTGGTTTGAAAGCAGTAGCTACACACATTCCCAGAAAGGCCTCCTGGTCCCTGAATCAGAAAGAAGGAGAGCAGACATTATTTGCCAAGTATTGTGTGTGTCTATTCAAACCTATCTGGGGGTTACCTCAAAGACTGATGCAAGTTTTTCATATCTGTTTCATCTAACTTAGAAGCCAGCACGGGAGAGCAGGTCGGAAAAGAGTCAGGCGTTGTTCAAAAACACTGCAAGGCATGCTAGCGGCCCTCAGATGCCTGGGGCAAAACATTCCCTGGTCTTACATAGTTTATCCACTTTAACACGCCTACCTCAATAGATCTGTGTTTCCTATTTCTACTGTCTGCCGTAGCAGTTCTGGCATTTCTCTAGCAAGTCCTTTAGTCATTCCACATCTCTAGGAGCCATCCTAGAAACATGTTCACATCGTCTGATGCAGTTCCTGCCATGGTGTTAAATCCTGCATCCTTGCCCCAGCCACCTTCCAAATGTAATTGTCAACACCACTAGACAGCAACTTCAGACTCTGCTCTCATGTCCACTCGCTGGCTTCTTGCCAGTGTCTGACATCATCACATCCTACCGTTATATTGGGATAGCATCCCTATTTTACTAGCCGGCTCTACGTGTCCCTGGCTGGACTACAGTATGACTTCTTCCTGGTTATTGACTTAGTGGGAAGCCCTTGGAAGGCTCTGCCTTAGGAAATAATTCAGTAGGCTATGACAAAGAGCGCAGCACCTGGAAGAAATGGCAGATTGGAGGGCTGAAGCAGGGAAAATGCAGAGAGAGACATCCTGTGGGAAAATGCAGGGGTATCTTCTAGTGCCATAAATCAAGGATGTGCATTTTTTCCAGCTTTATTGGGATACAATTAATAAAAATTGTGTATGTTTAAGGTATATGGCATGATGGTTTGATATACATATACACTTTGAAGTGGTTACCATGGTGAGGCAAAATGAATCCATCTATCATCTCACATAGTTACCTCCTTTTGGTGTGCTGAGAACACTTAACATCTGCTCTCTTAGCAAATTTCAAGTAGACAGTACAGTATGGTTAACTAAAGTCACCATGCTGTATATTAGATCCGTAGAATTTATTCATCCTGTTAGCTGAAAGTTTGTACCATTTAACCAACCTCTCCCTGGTAACCATGGTGTGGAAGGATGTACAGTATAATTTTTCAATAAATAAAAATTAACAGAAATATCAAAATGACATAAGAATAGATCTAAAAGAGTTCACAATGGCTAAGGCTGGAATAATCTGTCCAAAATATATAATGATAGCATTGGATTATACCCCCAAAAGCATAAAATAAATATCCATAAGCTTGGATGTAAATAAAAGATTGAATAAAGAAATAAATGAAGAGGAAAATCTTTCCTACAAAAGATTCCAAAAAACATGTAGATACCCATCCAGCATTTCACTTCCCACTTCTTTAATTCAGGCTGGACTTAGTAATTCACTTACTTCCAAAGAAACAAGTATGGAAAGGTAAAAATAGTGACTTTACAGTGGAGAAACCTGGCAGACAACTTCTTAACCATGTGATGAAGGTGAATATCACCAGTGATAATTCATATTGATAAGTGTATATGTTTAAGGGTTTTGTTAAATTGGTAGATTTGGGGGTTTTAGAAATTTAAAGAAGTTGATTGGCTTGGGGAGGATGGTAGGCTGGGGAATGGAGCTAGCCTCCTGTTGAATGAAATAGAGTAGAGTGCAAATGGCTCTGAATTTGTGGTTCCATTTACATTGATTAGTCCCATGGGATACATAGGTGCTAATCTTGTTCAATTGTTACACTTGATGAATTTAGGACAGGGGGTATTCCATGCAAAATTATGTATCTAGGAGAGTATCCATCACTTTCACTGTGGAAGTCTAGTTGAGTAATTCAATAAGTGCAGCTAAGATCACCATTCCTCTTCTCCCAATGCCTGTTCCCAGCTCACTATGGATAAAATAATAACAGCAGGGGATCAAAGACAAGGAGAGTGACAAGTAGAGACAGAGGGCAAAGAGCAAGAACTGAGGAGACAGAGCAGAAAACAGCATGAGGGAGCAGGAACAAAAAGTAGGAGCTGGGAGCAGTGATGCAAGTCAGAAAAGAGTGTGGAACAAGGTGAGGGGGCATGGAAAAGAAAGACAGGGCAAAGGCCAGCAAGAGGGGGCAGGAATTAGGGAAATAAGGGCATCAAATGCTCTTGCACTGCAGGTACAAATGAAGGAACCAGTCACAACCACACAATACACTACAAGTTGCCTTGTTTCTGCTCACAGCTGTGTTCCTCTTCCCACTCCAATTCATACCATATATATTCAATTCCCTAGCATTCAATAAATCTAGAAGGTAAAAGAACACATAGCATGAGCATGAGGATCACCATAATATATCCAGATAGGCACAGGCACGTTCCTAACATGGTTTATGAATTGTCAGTTCCAGGGGCTCAAGACATCCTGTAGCAAGTATGGAACTAGGCATGGTTGTTCAGTCCTGGGAACGTAATGTTCTAGTGACCTCAGGAAAGAAAATGTGCATAGAAAGGGACTTTGTCCTGGGCTTGTGGGTGAGGCTCAATATGGAAGTGTTCATGCAGAATGAGAGGGCAAGTATCTGGAGACTGATCAACTCCCTCCAAACGAGGAATTTCTCATTGGGGATGCCCACTTTGGGATGAAAGCACAATTATTCTTCTTAGCAGTTATATAAATGAACTCAAATATGCTTGATCCTCTGTAATGAGGATTGAAGAGTATTTATGTGAATCCAGGGTCTTACTATGTCACCGGGATTTACTGGACTCCAGAAACTCACTCCATTCTTTTGGTCACTGCTGTTTTTTAATGTATTTTGGTGGAAACATGAATGTAGGAAGAGTTGGTTTGTTTAACTGATGATTTTGATTCATAAAAAAGCATATTCTCACTGACATGATAAGGACCATGAAATGTAGTACAGCACAATAAGGGAAGAATTTAGCCGTCAGTCTCCTGAGGAGTGATCAGAGTCTGTTTCTAATAAGATTCCCCCATGTAAAGGGGAATCCTGCGGATGATAGAGCTTTGCCCCTGGGGGGAGGGGAGCCTCCGGATGGGCGCTACTCTGCAGGCCAGGAGAGGGTGGGAAGTCAGAGACCAAGAAAGAGCGATGTGAGAGCGACAAAGGGTAAGAGAGAAAATGACATACTGGAGGAGAGAAAAATTAAAGATCGACTGAGACACAAAGACCTAGAGACAGAGCACAAGGGTTAAGGAGGGAGGGCGCACAGACCTGCAGAGATAGACACCCAGACACACAGACAGAAAGATTCAGAGACAGGGAGTCGCAGGCAGAGACATTCAAAGCAAAGGAAGAGAGTCCAGAGCAGACGCGTCCACACCCGCGCTCGCCCTCACACTAAAATAGTCTGCTAGGACCGCTCTAATGCCACCCAGGTTAAGAAAATCAGATGCAGCCGCTGAGCTCCTTTTTCTATACTGACACTCTCCAGGGGGCGTGTCCCAGCGGGGGGCGTCGTGCCCTCGCCCAGTCAATAGTGGCGCGCAGAGGCGGGAGGGGCATTTTCCCCCAAACAACCCGACTCCTGAGCTTCTCAAGGACACGCCCACGTGCACCTCCGTTGAACCTGGACTCCTGGTCTGTATACTAGCTCCGTCCACAGTGTCCTGTATTAGAGAGGGAGGTCAGCTTGACTTGTTGCCCATCTGGGCAAGCCCTGATCAGCCTGCACACTCACTTGGCAAACTAACTTCCCGGCGCCGTGAGGATGTCGACGGCTGGAGCTTCCCTCCAGAGGGGGCGAACCTTTTGCCTGGATGAATACAGAGAGAAACTCGCGAATACGTCCTACTTCTGAGAGGCCCGCCTTCCGCTTTCGTGGCCGAGTCCCATAGGCTGGCCAGGTTGCGCACGGCACTCCAATTGGAAGTGGCGACTGTCCGTCAAGTATTCACTTTCTGCCCAGACTCCGCTCCAACCTCATGCCCCCCGCTTTTCCTGGTGGATAAGGGAGGGGGAAGTTGCCTCGGTTCTCTGCGGAAGCATGTCTCTTGGTCGGGCACGGGTATCTAAGCATCATTACTTAGGCTGTGAACTTCCTCAAGTGAAGACAGGAATTACCTCGAGCCTTCGATTGTTAGAAAAAATGTCCGTCAAGGGATGGGCGGGTGCAATCGTAATTCAACGAGCAGTATTGGTAGAGAGACGATGCGGACAGAGTGGGGTAGCACCGCGGGAGGGAAGCCGGCTTCTCTTGATTGGGCCATAAGGGAGGCAGTGCCGTACCGGATTGGCTGAACGTGAGCCGCGCCCCCCTCACGCCGCCAGCCTTCAGCACCAGAAGTGGTACTCACCAGTACTCGCCCCGGGTGAAAGCGTGAGCCAGAGCGGTGGCAAGGACTGCAGAGGGGGCTCGCTGGGTTCCCAGCCAGGTCCGGAGATCCGCAAGTGGCGCTCGCCATCTCAACGGTGAGGGAACACCAGCGGGCGGCGGGAGAAAGGGGTTGGGCTCCGCGGGGAGCGGATGAAACTCCGCAACAGGAAGTTCCTTCGGAGAGGCATCGCACCCGGAAGTGTGGCGAGACAGTCGCCGCACCCGGAAGTGTGATGCTTCCGCGGCTACGGGAAGTAATGGTACCCGGCCAATTGAGACACCGGGTTAAAACAGGTGTTTATGTGTCTTTATTTCCTGAGGCTCGGTAGAGCCTTCCTCTTCGGAAAGTGTTGGAGGATGCCAGTATTTGGTCATGTTTTTTAATGTCTCACCCTGTTGAAAACGGAGGGGAAACGAGCACGAGGAGTGTGTACCGGGGTGCCAGGCTCAGTAAAGGCATTTAAGAAGTTTCTTTTGCTTCCCCTCATCCTCAATTCCCCTCCCCCACAGGGATGTGCAGATGGAGGCCGGAGGAGACACTGCTGCCCCTGCCCCCGGGGACGCGGAGGACTTGGAGGACACGCGGTCCCCCAGTGAGGAGGCTGGAGACAGTGGAGGAGTTCACGAGGACCCGCCAGATCCCAGAGAGGAGGGTCTGGAGGAAACAGGTATGCCTTTCCCTCACTGGGGTCTTAGAAGGACTCTATAGCGGGTGTCATTGTTGGGGGAGGGCAATGGGGGACCAGTGAAGAGTTTTGGAACTCAAGGAAGTAGCTTAAAACATAGCCAGGTCAGTAGGAGGTCATTGTTGACTGACATTGTAGTTTAAATCATTGAGGAATGAATAGGACATCAGTGGGCATCAGTCAGTGCTCACTGGGGACTTGGAGTGAGTTTATGTCTGTGAAGAATCAGAAAGGGATCAGTTGGTGTCAGAGAGGGGCATTGGGGATTTAGGATGTTTGGGTCAGTGACTGACCAAAAGAAAGTTAATAGGGTCAGAGGCAGACTGTTTAGAAATCGGGTCTTTGGGGGCTAGGGTGTTATTCTTAAATAACGTTGAGGTGGGTTAAGGGGATCAATGAGGGCCAGTGGGCACTAAGGATGTTTACATCACGGAGGAGTGAATGGTCAGTTGTTGGACAGAGTTTTTAAGGAACCAGATGTAAGTGGATGTTAATGGTGATCATTGGTGGAGAAGCAGTGGACATCATCAGTGAAATTATTTGGAGAGTCAGAAGACCAGTAGGAGGGTCTTTGAAGACCCAGGTGGATGGGTAAAGGTATTCTGTGAAGAATCAGTGGGGGTCATTGGGAAATCATTGCTCATTGACCACTTTGGGATTAGTGGATGTTAATGGGGTCATTGGAAAGGATCAATGGACATCACAGAATAAATGGTGAATCTTTGAGAACTTGGGAATTATTGGAAAATAATGGCCGATATTGGGAGAAGGTAATTGGTAATTGCGGGGGCATGTGGAGTCAATGAATGTCAGTGAGAGAATGAGAGAATGTGGGATTCCCTGATTTGGAGGGAAATCATAAAATCATTGGGGGATTTTTATGGGAAAATTGTTGAGATATAGTTGCCAATGGATAGTAATGGTTGTTGGGGGACCAGTGGACATCGACTGGAATAAATGGGGGAGGAGTCAGTAGGGGGAATAAAGTCGTGGGTTTCATTGGTGATTGTTAATAATGATCATGGGGAAGGGCAGTGGAGGTCATTATTCAAGTCCTGTGTGTTAGTGTATATTTTGGTGGTTATTGTAGGGAGGGGAGTGGATATCACTGAGAATAAAGGGGATCAGGAGAGTCAGTGGAGATCACTGAAGTCCTGAGTGTTAGTGGAAATTGATAGTGATCATTGGGGAGAAGGGAGAATGGAATAAAAGAAGGTCAAGGGAGTCAGTGGAGGTCACTTGAAGTCTTGGATGTTAGTAGAGGTTAGTAGTAGTCATGGTGGGGATGGAATGGACATGAAGTAGAACAGACTGTGGGTCAAAGCAGTCATTGAAGGTCATTGAAGACCCAGGTATTAGTGATGTTAATGTTGGGTCATTGGAATGTTAGTGAACAGTGGTGGGAGTAACTAAGGGTTTAAGGAAGTCCTGATGATCTGGGCGTTGGTGGATATTCATGGCAGTCATGGGGAGAATTAGTGGTCATCATCAAGAATATAAATGGGTGATCAGGAGAGTCACTGGGGTCATTAGGGATCAGTGGACATCCATGAGAATAAATAAGGGGTTAGGGTAGTGGGGACGGGAAGCATTCAAAGATCCAAATAGAAGTAGATTTAATGGTGGTCATTGAGGGGTGAGTAGCTATCAGGAGAATACATGAGAGGTCAGAGGTATTAGTGGGGGTCATTGAAAATGAAGGTCATTCAGAGGCAAGCAGTATGGTGCTTTGAAGACTTGGGAATGGCAGTTATTGAAAGGGGAATAATTGGTCTCTAGAGATACAGAGGGTTCGATTATAACAATGGGAGACTGGATTATCATGGTTTTAAGGAGATCATGTGGATGGAATTGAGGGGCAAAGGAGATACCTGGAGGTCTGTGTCAGTATCAGTGGTCATTGTGGGGCTGGTAGGGATTTGGTCAGTACTTCAGCACATGGGGTTAGTGGGAGTCCACAGGCAGCTGACCTACCAGGGGCTTCCTTTCAGGATCCGAGATCAAGGACCAGCCACCCGGCCTGCGGTCACCACTGCCCCAGTTGGAGGCCCCATCATGTACCTGTCAGCTCTGGGATCCTGCAGCCTCTGAGAATAGTCCCTTGGATGACCCTGAGAGTGGCTCTGGGAGCCAGGGTGGAGACCCCAGTGATGAGGACTGGCGCAGCAAGAGGAAGCACGTGTTTGTGCTGAGCGAGGCAGGCAAGCCCATCTACTCGAGGTACGGTAGTGTGGAAGCACTGTCGACTACCATGGGTGTGATGACAGCCCTCGTGTCCTTTGTGCAGAGTGCAGGAGATGCCATCCGCGCCATCTATGCTGGTGAGCAAAGGGGCAGGAGGCAGAACAAGACAGTGACTGGGAACATGGATTTGGTTGGCTTGCAAGCTGTAGGTCTGTCTGTCTGGGTTCCTGGGTCACTGTCCAGCCAGCCAGGGGTGGATCAGTGGGTGTGGATGGATAGCCAGATGTTTGAAGAAGGGCGGTGGGGGCTGTGTCCATCTGTCTGGTCTTCTCGGTTCTGAGTGATGAAGTCACTGGGATCTAAGTGACTGGCTGCATACTTATCTGAGAGCATGATTTTGGGGGCTGTGTGGCTGAGTTAGGTATCCTTCTGGTGGTGTGTCAGTCCTTGCTCTATCGTCCCCAGCTTCATGCTGTGTGTCTAACCTGATTCCTTGACCATCTGATCACGTCTCTCTACAAATGCCTAAACTCCCCCAGCTGTCCTTAACCCTAGTCCAAGTGTCCACAGAGTGAACACGCAAGCTTGGGCCAGAGGCATGTGTGTTCAGGGAAAGGGCAGAAGAGCTTCACCTATCTCGCTCCAGCCCTCACTGAGTCACCTCTACCCCCTGCCCCATCTCTTCCCTCCCCTAGAGGACCACAAGCTGGTGTTCCTACAGCAGGGCCCACTGCTGCTGGTGGCTGTGTCTAGGACTCCTCAATCAGTAGCCCAGCTGCGGGGGGAGCTGCTAGCTGTGCACGCGCAGATCGTGAGCACGTTGACACGTGCAAGCGTGGCCCGCATCTTCGCCCGTAAGCAGAACTATGACCTTCGCCGCCTGCTGGCCGGCTCGGAGCGCACACTAGACCGGCTTCTGGACAGTGTGGAGCGGGACCCCGGTGCCCTGCTCCTGGGCGCTGTGCGCTGCGTGCCCCTTGCTCGCCCGCTGCGGGATGCACTGGGCTCACTGCTCCGACGTTGCACAGCGCCCGGCCTGGCACTGTCAGTGCTGGCGGTGAGTGGCCAACTGGTGACAGCAGCCCAGGAGCGGAATGTGCTGGCTGAGTGCCGGCTGGACCCAGCTGACCTGCAGTTGCTGCTCAACTGGGTGGGTGCACCAGCCTTTGCGGCGGGGGAGGCCTGGGCACCTGTGTGCCTGCCCCGCTTCAACCCTGACGGTTTCTTCTACGCCTACGTGGCCCGTCTGGATGCCACGCCTGTCTGCCTGCTGCTGCTCAGCACCGACCCTGAGGCCTTCCACGACATGGCCACCTGCCGGCGCCTGGTCGAAGACGGCATGCACACGCTTGGTGCTATGCGTGCCCTTGGGGAGGCTGTCAGCTTCTCTAATGCCCCATCAGCCATTGCCCTTGCCTACAGTGTGCAGGCTGTGGGGGCATCAGGCCTCCGGCACTTTCTCTATAAACCACTGGACATCCCCGACCATCACCGCCAGCTCCCCCAGTTTACCAGGTGGGTCCTGACGCTGTGGGCATTTGGCCGGGTGGGAAAGCTTATCTAACTGGAATGTTTAGCATCTCATAGACATGACTCGGGAAAGAAAGGCAGCCATGCTCTAGAAAGATGCAATAAAAGGGGTCTCTGACTGATGAGGGAAGCTCAACCACCACCCTCAAAGAATCCCTTATTCTCATGGAGAAGAGGGCCCCAGGACTCAAGGAATCTCCTAGTTTGATGGGGAAGCAGGGCCTCCAACCACTGAGATTCCTCAAATCTAATGGCAAAGACTTAGCTCCCTCACTTAATTGAACTCCCAAGACTGAGGGGAGATAGGCCAGCCAAGAAAGCTCTAAACTGACCTTGTGCCCTGCGCCGCTCCGTCACTGCAGCCCGGAACTAGAGGCCCCGTACAGCAGAGAGGATGAACGGCAGCGCCTGTCGGACCTGTATCACCGCCTGCACGCACGTCTCCATAGCACCTCCCGGCCCCTGCGCCTCATTTACCATGTGGGTGAGAAGGAGACGCTGCTGGCCTGGGTGAGTTGGGCAAGGCTCTGAAGGGGCGAATTCCCCATTTCAAGGCTCCTTCCCCTCCGTCGTATCCAGCCCAGCCATAACAAACTCCATCCATCAAGCACACTATGCCTTGCCTGAGCTGTGTGTTTTTGCCTCCAGCACTGTCCCTGTCATTGCACAGGTGTCTTTGAAACCCATAAGGATCAATCACAGTATCTACAAACCTCCATTGGCCCCATGATTCTGTTGGCTGTTCCCCCATTAGCAACCAGTACAGTGTCTTCAACTTTCAAGAGGCTCCATTCTCAGCCATTGCTGTGCCTGCTGATTTCCCATTTTCCCAGTAGGACTGCCCCTGTGTCTGCGGACACCAGTTCAGTTTTGACTCCATGAGTCCCCAGCACTCCTTGAACACCACAGGCTTGGTCCCATGCTGTGCCTTCTACTTGGGATGTCCTTCCCTGGGGTCTTTTCAGGGCTCCTGCCCCACTCTTTCTATGGGTCTATGAGAGGTCAGCTATTCTGGCAGTTTGGTCAAGGTGACCCCTTTGGCAAGGGCACTTCCCCCCAGGCTTGGCCATTTAGTGCACATTTATTAAATCATTTATTGTGTGCCTTTGGTGTATCAGGCGTTGTTCTAGGCCAAGGATTTTATTTTAGTTTTAGTTTTCTTAACTTTCATTTTCAAGCAGTTTTAGACTTCAGAAGAAGTTGCCAAATAGTACAAAGAATGACTATAGTTCCTTCACCTAGTTTCTCAAGAGGTTAACATGACAACAGGAACTTACCAAAATCAGGGAATTAACCAATCAGTACAGCATCTAATCCAGACTTCATTCACATTTCACCAGTTGTCCCACTAATGTCCTTTTACTGGTCTAGAATCTAGTCCAGGATCACATGTTGGATTTATTTGTTGTGTCTCCCTCGTCTGTTTATTCTGGAACAGTTCCTCAGTCTTTTTTGTCTTTTATGACCTTGGCACTTATAAAGAGTTACCAGCCAGTTTGTTTGTAGAGTGTCCCTGAACTGGGTTTTCCTGGAATTTTATCATGACTAAATTGAGGTTATGCATTTTGGGGAAGATTGTCACAGAACTAATGTTGTGGTCTTCTCAGCATCATATCAGGAGGCCCACATGTCAGTCTGTTCCTTTGTTGATGATGTTGACTTTGATCACTTAGTTAAGGTGGTGTCTGTCAGATTTCTCCACTATGAAGTTCATTTTTCCCCCCTTTGTAATTAGTAAATATCATGTGGTGATTATGTCAGTGTTCATCCACTGATTTTAATATCCGTTAATGATTCTTGCCTGCAACAGTTATTACGCTGGTGTTTACTAGATGGTTATTTTTCTAACTATCATTCCTTCTACAGTTAGTGTTTGAAATTCTACGGTATGGAAGCATTTGTCTTCCTCCGGTATTTGTTGAATTTTTAATTTTATATCTGTTTGGTCTCATGGATTTTTCTTTAATTCGGTGAGTGGGCTAAAAGCCTTTTCTGTGCTCAAATTGTCTCTGATTTAGCCCGTGAGAGCCATGATTTCACCAGGCTGGCCCCTGTGTCTTTTTGACCTGTCCCCGTCACTGCGTGAGCACTTCTTTCTGGCATAGGATGTTCCAAACTCATCTTGTACTTTCTCTTTGCCAGTCCATAAAATCAGCCATTTGTCCAAGGAGCTCTTGTACCTTTTAGTGCAGAATGGTATTTCAGAACCAAGATATGGTAGGCCCAGGATTTTCAATTGGGTGGTCAGGGGATGCCTCACTGAGGAGATGACATCTAAGGGGAGTGGGTAGGTAGTGGGCCATGTGTGTATCTGGAGGAATAGTACACCTGCCAGAGGGAAAGGACTGTGCAAATGCTGTGAGATGGGACTGGGCCTGGTGTATGTTTGAGGAATAGCAAGGAGAGGCTACAATGGCTGGAACAAAGGGAGTGAAGGGGAGCAGTGAGAGCTGGTGTGGAAAGATGCTGGTGATCTAATCAGGCTGAGTCTCTCAGGTTGGTGTGAGGATTAAATTGAATTAATCCTCATATTACACTCAGGCTACAGATCATGAAAACGTAGGTTTGTGGAGCTTAGAACAGGACCTGTATACAACAATTGCTCATTAAATGTTAAGTGTTGTTATAACCCAGTCCACTGATGAGCAAACTGAGGTTCAGACCACGCATGCAGACACACACACACACACACACACACACACACACACACACCAGCATCACCCAATTGAAACCAGTAGATCTAGATGATCCCTTGGCCCAACTGAGAAGCCCTAGCCCACCCATGACACAATAATACCAGCTTACCTGCTTTAGCCCAGTGACCAGGCAGCACCAGGTAGGAGCTGCTGCCAGGTGCGTCTCTTCTAAAAAGGAGACAGGCATGGGGCTAGGGTCAGGTGGACAGGATTGGACATGGCCAGCTCCAGCCCAACTGACTCTGTCTCCCCTCAAATCCACAGGTGACCTCCAAATTTGAGCTCTATACCTGCCTCAGCCCCCTGGTGACCAAGGCTGGTGCCATCTTGGTAGTGACCAAACTCCTGCGCTGGGTGAAGAAAGAGGAGGATCGGCTCTTCATTCGTTACCCACCCAAGTATTCCACACCCCCAGCAGTCCCAGCTGCCTCTGTGGACCAAGCTTCCCATAATGGCTTATTTCCTGGACCTTGAGTGGCAGAGCTCCCAGATTGGGTGTGCTGGGAACAACCACCTTTGGCTTTTACCTTTTGTCTCCACCTTGGAAATGGGGGGCGGGGGGGTGGCAGGTGTCGTGTGTGCGGGGAAAGGAGGGGTGATGGTGGTGATGGTGGTGTCTGTGGCTGGTGCCTCTCTCCCTGGGCAGTGGGGCAAGAGCAAGATCTGAGGGCCTGCCCACAAATGAGAGATGGGCGGCAGTATGACTGCACACAGGTGAGCAAGCTGTATTACCAGCCCCTTCCTGCAGCTCTACCTTTGGAGAAATCCTTAGACCGCTTCCCCTCCCTCTGCCTCACCTCCTCCACTTGGATGATATTCCAGCTTCCGCCAGGGGCTGTCTCCTCCAGTTCTAAGCACTCCACCCTCTTCCTGCATCCAGAGTCTGCCTGCGCCTGAGTGTCCAGGGCCGGCCAAGGTCTCTTTGGCTGGCCCTTGGGGGTTCTGGAATTGGGAATGCAGGGCCAGCCTGTGCCAGGAACTGGTCTGAGAATATTTTAAAGAAACAAAACTATATCAAAGGCTTGAACCACTCCCCACAAGGACATTCTTTTGCCTTTCCTGTACTTCATCCTTACCTGTCATCAGTGTTGGCTGCTGCTGTTAATGAGAAGGTAGCCTCCACTGTCTACGGGGTATGTGACCCAGGGCAAAGCCCCTGACTGCACACATTGGCTGAGATCCAGAACTTTTACATAGGAGGTCCACTTAGCTTCTAAGGCTCATTCATGAAATGGAGATATCCTCTCACAGGCTGTTAAGTGAGGATTTGTAAACGAAAAGGGATTCGAACTCTTGTGTACCACCGCGTAACACATGCACATTTGTCCCAGATTTTCTCACAACCGGCACAATTACAAGCAACCTGGAGAAGGAGAGACGGCCCTAGGTTTATATGTGTATGCACAATACTAACTCCCCAACCCACTAAGGCCCTAGTTCTGCCCGTGTTTTATCTAAACGAGTTGCAGAGGCATGTCACTAACTGCCAATCAGGGACTCGGGACGGTCCGCTTGTCGTCATGAGCAGACGCACACGGCACGCATGCGCACTGCAGAGCATTTCTAGCCTCCAGTGTTTTCCCGCCTCCAACCAATCACCCAAGGCGCAGGCGCGAAAGCCCCGCGTTGGAAAATGGCGGGGAAGTTGGAGCCTTTGAAAATGGAGCTGCTGGAAGTCGAGGAGGCTGAGGAGGGTGAAGGTAATAAGGGCCTCTCCCAGCCAGGGCAGTAGGATGGAGCCTTGTCCTAGTACAGTAATGAAATATTGTGATAGCAGTAAAAATTTTAAAACGTTAAAAAAAGTAAAATTGTAAGCCTCATACTGTTCAGCAAAGGAGATAAATAATACGCATATTCTCATCATCTAGATTAACTCATGTCAGCTTTATTGGACATATTGTTTAGTTTTTTAATGTAAACAATAGACTAAAAAGTACGCATCTTTTGTATATTCCCTGTGCATAGAGGAAATATGCACTGGAACGTTAAGCAACGAACTAGGGGTGGACATTCTCATAAAAATTACTCTGCTGCCGCCACATCTAAGAAAAATAACAGTAATTCCCCAACATCACTTGACACCCAGCTCATATCACGCTCTGTATGGACTCTTAAATCTTGAGAATGGCACTCCTACAGACCTTTTTCTTTTCTCCAGGGCACTTTGATAATGACACCCACCCTCTAGTGAGGGGGTGAAAATTGTCCTACAGACAAGTGGGAATTGCGGTCTAGCCAAAAAAAGAGACTTTCCCAAGACAGTGATCCACTATTGTACCATTAGCATTTTTTTTATCTATAGGAATTTCCAAAATGTACCAAAGTACAGAAAACAGCATGATGAATGCCCATGTACCCATCGTTTCAACAGTTGTCAACTTTCTGCCCTCCTTTCATCAATCGCTAAACCCCCTTCCTGCGCAGTCTTGAAACCGCTATATTAATAAACGCGTTGGATTGCATTTTCCCAGACCTTTCTATGTAGACATCAATAACAATGATTATTTACTTGTTATTGTCTGTCCTGGGATGTTAGAATCATTTATTGTTGTTTCCCCAGTGCCCAAACAATGCCTGCTTAGCAGATAGTAGGCGCTTAATAATTTTCTTTGTTTATTGTATGAATAATGAAATAATTTTAACATGGAGAGCTCTCAGGTTAGGGGCATACATTGAATGCCAGTTTTCAACAAAGGATGGACAGAAATGAGACATGCAAATCTCATTTATTAAGCACTTACTATAGCTAGCTGCTGAAAAATTTTTAGTATCTCAAATTCATCAAAATTGAAGTTACTAACTTCACCAAAAATGGAAAAAATGTAAAGCATATCAAGTTCCCATTTCTAGCCATCAAAATTGGCTTTGTAAAATGAGGGATAATATCATGTATTGATTATTCTGTGGGGAAAAGGCTATCTCTTTCCTCACTGAGAGCTGACCAGGACAGGTTTTGCTAGAGTTAGTTTGGCAGAACACTTTTAGCATCCAAAATGCTATTCCGTATCTTCAGTCCCATGCTTGGTAATCAGGAGAATGCACAGATGTGTGGACCCGGAAGGGACATTAGAGTGTGTTGATGGAAGCAAAATCCAAGGAACAATCATAGAAATGGCTAAATTTTGGTATATCCATGCTTCGTATGGAATGCCTGTGTGGTGGACTTTTTTTTAAGCTGCAGGAAAAAAATAATTCCAATTTAATTTAAAATAACTAATTTTAAAAGGACAAGGTCATGATTTATTGACACAGAATGAGCTCCAAGAGAGATCATATCTTTATGAGAAAACAATTTGGGATTTGAAAGGGAGGGTGGGTGGTAGTGTCAACTGTAGCCTTTTGTGGGTTGCACAGAAAAATGTCTGCGGGCTAAAGTCCAAACTGATGGCTTAACAAGGGACTTGGATTTGGGGAGCTGTGCAGAAGTACAGGTATTTTTGTGTGTTTTTTTTCTTTTAGAAAAATATAAGTAGTACTGTATAGTTTTAAAATGTGAGTAAGAGGGAAAATTTGAATCACATCCAAGGATCATATATTAATATTGATTACTATTAACATCTCGGTTTTGGTGGTTATACTGTGGTTATCTGGTAGTTTCCCCTTGTATAGAGGAAATATACACTGGAACATTAAGGAATAATGGACCATGATGCCTGCAATTTGTGGTACAGAAATGGGAAGCCTGATACAAGAGCAAATAGGAGCATGGTGGTCTATTTCTACAACTTTTATGTACATCTTGAAGTTTCAAAATAAAATGTTTAAAAGGGTATCACGCTCTATAGGGTGTTTTGTAACAGATTTTTAAAAAATTATCAAGCTGTTAGATGGATTATATAAAAGATTTACTGGTCACCCATGATCTTACCCCAAGACTAGAACTAGAAACACAGGGGAGAGGAAAACATAGATGGAACTTTCACAGGTATGGTTGTAAAAGCCAGCTATAAAAGATAAATGGGGACAGAGAGGGAATCATGTTCTGGGCACTGGATGATATTAATGGTCCAGTGATTAGTGATGATTGTTAATCTTGGTGTTATTTGTAGGATTGGAGTCATCTAAGAAAATACCTTCAAGTAGTGAAGCTCTTAATGAAGTATCTGGGGATGAAATGTTATGAAGCCTGGGTCTTGCTTGAAAATACTTTAGTACAAGAAACACATAGCTGAAGCAAATGTTCGTGAATATTAATGATTGTCAGATCTGGGCAATCAGAGTTCGTCATGGTATCTTCCCTAGTTTCATGTACATTTGGAAATTTTCATAATGAAATATTTAGAAAGAAAACATCCACAAACACCTCTCATTAAAGTAGCTTTAATTTTTTGTTTAATTTCCAAATACTAAGAGTATTTTTAAAATTTTAACATCTCAAGAGAGAACATACTAGCCTATTAAAAGTAATTATATCAGAGAAAGGCACTGAGATTTAGGGCCAAGCAGAGAAGGAAGGGTTTTATTTTTAACTTCACACATTTCTTTAGTGTTTAGATGTTTTTAAAATGTTACTTGGATAAAAATACAAAAATTAAAGGAATACATGAAATACATTTTACTAAGAGATCTGAGTGTCTTCGTGAAAATGTTGGTAGTGGTTACTTCTGGGAAGGGGAATGACTTGGAGAAGGGGCTGTTGGTGAGGGGAGACTTACTTTTTCCTCTATGTTCTACATTTGTTTATTAAGTAATTTAGAAATTCAAATGCAAAATTAATGCATACAAATTTGTAAAAGATTTCATTGAAGACAAAAAGATGTAAAGAAAGTGAACATACCGTGAAATATTACAGCAAAATTTAATAAGCTCCGGTTAAGAACCCCAAGTGTACAACACGATTCTTAATGGCGACAAAAATTTCATCCTACAAATGTGCTTTGGGTTGCTTCCATCGTTTAGGATTACAAACAGTGAAACAATGAATATCCTGTCTCTGATCCTTAATTATATCCTTAAGATAGATTCCTAGAAGTGGAGTTTCTGATGTAGAAAAGTTGAGTAATAAGTTTTGGATATTAACTACCAGAAAGTTTTAAATAAAATGTTGTTTTCGCCTATTAGGTTGGCAAAAATGGAAAAGGTTGAAAACATACTTGGCTGGTAAGAGTATGGGGAAGGAATCCTTTCTGGGCCTGCCCAAAACAGGTGGAGGGCAACTCCATAATACCAGTCAAATTTAAAAATATACATGCCCTATGATCCAGGAGGTAGCCTTCTAGGAATTTATCCAATAATACTCTCCCATGTGTGCACAAAGACGAATGTCCAAGGATAGTGTACTGGGTTGAATTTTGTCCCCCCAAAATTTCATTTCCACCAGAACCTCAAAATGTGACATTACTTGGAAATAGGATCTTTGTAGATACAACTAGTTAAGATAAGGTTATACTGGATTAGGGTGGGCCCTAATCTAATGTATCTTTATAAGAAGAGGGAAATTTAGACAGAGATAAAAAAAAAAAAAAAAGAAAAGAAAAGTGAAGACACACAAAAAGCCCCAGTTTGTGGTACTTTGTTTCGGCAACCCAAGAAAACTAATAAAGATGGTCACTGTGGCATTGTTTGTGACAGCAAAAGAAAGGAAACAAACCAAGTATCCACCAGTAAGGGACTACTCTTAAATTATTGTATATTCATTCAGTGGACCACTATGCAGCCACTAAAAAGAATAAAAAGATCACCAGTACCCATTGCCAAATGTAAAATACAAGTGGTGCAACACCACTTATGATACCACTTATACAGAAAGCCTGAAAATATGCTTGTGTATGAGTTGAATTATCTCCAAGTATGCACAAATAGCTTGTAACACTAATGACCTCTGTGGAGGGGAATTGAGGAATTTGAGGTCTGAGGGGAAGGGACTTGCTTCCATATAGGACCATGGGTGAGCATTTCATTTACTTGTTGGCTCTCATGTGACTTGTGAACTGCCTTTCATTCTTTGCCAAGTTTTCCTTGGAGAAGAGTGAGTCATTGGGCTTTGACCTTTTATCATTGATTTCAAGAGTTTGTAAGATATTAATATATTTTTCTGTTTATTTTTGTTGTTATTTTAAAAGTAACCATGGGCTCATGTTAAAAATATATAGAAGTGTATATGGTGAAAAGTGTGTTCAAATCAAGATCCAAATAAGGTCTGTTCATTACAAGTGATTGATATATGTCTCGTCTCTTTCAATCATAGTTTCCTCTCCTTTTTTTCTTCTTTGCAATTTATTTGTTGAAGAAACAAGATTGTCCTCTGTAGTTTCCCAGAGTCTTATGATGCTGATGGCATCCCAATGATATCATTTAACATGTTTCTCTGTCCCTTGTATTTATTTTACATTGGTATTTAGGTATGGAAACCTTATAAGATTCCCTTTTTGTGGTTGGCAAAAATCCTTCATAGGTGGTGTTATGTTCTTCTCAGAATACCCAGTTGTCTTTTTTCAATGTTAGCAGTCATTAGCAGTCATTAATAACTATTTCCTAGATCCATCAATTCTTTAAGAATTTGCAAACTGTGGTCTATAATAATTTTAAAGACATTCATATGAAATTTTTCTGTCCTATTGCATTGATTAGAACTTCATACCGATTTTGAGCAGCAGCAGCAAAAGTGCTTCCCTTTCTCTCACCCTTGAGTTTCATTAAGTGGATGTATGTGGAGTCCTTTGACCTCTCAGGAAGAACCTGACCCTTAGGGGTCCTGATTCACCCAGCACACTCCATAAACCTCAGAACCTCAGGGACAAGGCACAGGAGGGAGCCTGCTCTGGCTGGAAGCCTGGACCTCAGCCTATCCTCGGTTCCGGCCCAGCGTATCTGCAGGACCCACTGGACTTCCTTCCTCCCTTCCCATTCAGGCCTGGCCCTTTCCCCAGTCACCTCTCACTCTAACTGGATCCTATAATTCTCGTTTTTGTATCCACAGGGCAGACCAAGTCTTCAAAGAAGACTGAAGATTTGCTGGCAATGGTGAAAAAGCTACAGAAAGGTCATGTGTCTCCTTGTATCTCAGGCCTCCCTGGGGTCTTGAGTCAGGCATGTGCCTCAAACCTTGGGAAATTATCCCCTTCCTCTTTCTCCCTCTAATACAATTTATTTTTTGAACCAAAAATACAACGTTAAAATTCAAGAGGTATAAGGGGATACAAAAACCCTACTCTCTTAATACACACACACACACACACACACACACACACACACAAACACACACTAGTCATCCATTTCCCTGACCCACAAGCCAGCAGCAACTATTTTTAAATTCTTGGGTATTTTTCCAGAGATTTAAAAAAACCAACAACATACATTCATGAGGGTGTATTCTTCGTCCACCCTTTTCATATATGAATAGCAATACAAAGGCTTTGCACCTTGCTTTTCTTGTTGAGGGAGGCGGGGCTGGGTTGACTGCTGGCTGGATTTGAGGTTAGACCCCCGCCACCCTTCCCCAGCCTATCCTCAGGTTAAATTCTACAATCCATTTCATTGGTCTGTTCCAAATAAAAGGGAGCCTCCCATTCCCCTCACCCTGTGGCTACCTGCAGCAGTGCATTAGGGCTGCTCCCTGGGCTAAACTTAGAGACGTTGCAGGACTGGAAATGCAGAGTGCCCCTGACCCCCTACCCCCACCCCCAGGGAATTGTCAGTCACAATCAGCCACTTGGAAAAGCATCCACTGTCCTCGCAGTCACAGGAACTGGATTGGGTGGCCTCGGAAAACCCAGGGCTTGAGCTTAACTGCAGCGTGGGGTTGGTAATGAGACCCAGCTAGCTAGGGCTGGGAAGCTTTTGCCCCAACTCTGTGCCGCTGACCTTGAAGCCAAGATGGCTAACGAGGAAGGCTTGTCCATACCGAGCTCTGATATCGGGGCTTTGAGAAGGTATTGATGGCTCCACTAAAGAGGTAGTGACCTCCTGTCACTGGAGAATGTGAGGGCTGCCACCCTCAAAGGAAAGCGGCATTTTCCCCATTTCTCTAATGAGGCTAATCCCAGAGTCTGGATGGACAGAAGTGACAACCACCCTGCCAGGCTATTAACAGGGTGGGGCAGGCGGAAGGTCCCTGTTGGCTCCCACCACACTCAGAATTACACCTAGAAGCCTCCACCGTGTCCCAGGAGGCCCTGGTGGCGCGCACCTCCACTTCCCCTCACCTTGCCTCCTGCTACTCTCCACTTGCTTACTAGACTCACACCTGCCGCACCAGCTCCCAGCCGTTACTTTGGGCATGTGCCTCCCTCACTCCCACAGCAAAGACTACACACGTGTCCCTCTGCCTGGCATGGATCGTCCCTCCACATGCCCCCACCCCCACAGAACTGCAGGGCTCCCTTCCCTCTCTTCATTTGGGGCCTTTCCAGATCCCAAGAAGTGCCTTCTATCCTTTTACTCTTCAACCCCTTGCTTCGCTTTATTTCCCTTCACAGCAGTTACTGCCACCCGCATTGATATTATATATCTTTGTTCAATGTCCATCTCTCCCATCCAGAATGTAGGCCCTGCAGGGGGATCTTACAGAGGCCAGCATACAGCAGGCACTCAATAAATGCATGTTGATTGATAGCAGCAGAGACAACAGTGCCAGCACCCACCCTCCTCCATCTGCCTTGAACAGCCAGGCCTCTGTCTTCTTTGGCTCAATCTTTCTTTCCTTCTGCAGAGGGAAGCCTGGAGCCACAGATAAGAGACCTGATTCACAGGATTAATGAGCTTCAGCAAGGTAAACTCTGGGGCCTGGCCAGCTGGCCAGGAAGGGCCTGAATAGCTCTACTCCCTCACCTGTAAAATCCAGGCCCCTCCAGGTTGTTTAAGGTGAGTGTGCAATGTCGCAACCTGAGAGAGAAGAGCAAGGCTAGAGGCTGCACTCACACAGTGTCTTCTTCCCTTCTTTGGCCCAGCAAAGAAGAAATCCAGTGAGGAATTGGGAGAAGCCCAAGATCTCTGGGAGGCCTTGCGCGGGGAATTGGACTCCTGTAAGTGAGAGCCAGAGAGGGACCATGACGGCTGCTGCTGCTCCTGTGCACACCTGAGGCTCTCTGCATGGGCTGCTCTCTCTACCTGCAGTGCTCTTATCCTCTCGAATCCAGATGGCTTCTTGCTATCTCAAGTCATCTTTCAGCTCTTGGTTCAGACTTCACCCTACCGTGATGGTCCCGTGTGAAAATAGAATACCACCTTCTCCCTGCCACTCTCACCGCCCTGCTTGATTTGTTTCTTCATAGTCTTTATTTCCATCTGACTTGGTGCATTTACTTATTTCTAATCATCTCTCCTCTCAGTATAAACCCTGGGCATTCTGCAGAGTCTCTGCACCTTTGACATTTGCAGGAAATGTGAGCAGCAAGAGGGAGAAGCTGGATGAGCATGGACCCCAGTAGGAGATGGGTGCAGGGTGGCAAGGACATACCTCCCCTCCCCTGGGGCTGTACTAGACCTTCTGTGTGACCTTAGGCAATCCCTTTGCATGAAATTGCCGTGCGGGCACAGGATGTCGCCCCTTCCTTGGAGGTTCAAATTGTCACTGTGTTTTCCAGTGAATGGAGAGAAAGTGCACCTAGAAGAGGTCTTGAGTAAAAAGCAAGGTCTGTTTTTTATTTACCAGCTGGTCTGTCTTCATTATTCTACCCCATCACCCCACAAAAGCCCACAGTCCCCACAACAGCCAGAAGAATCCCGCTGAAACCTGAGTCAGGGTGCTTCCCTCCGCTCAGATCTCTCCCTTGCTTGCCCCCTAACGTGAAGTAAATACTAAAGTCAGTGCCCTCCAATGCCCATCACCTCTTCCCAAGCCTGACTCCCCAAGAGCTCTCACAGGGCCCTCTGCTTCTCCCTACAGAAGCACTGAGGATCCTCCAGCTGCACTGCCAAACGACGGAAAGTGAAGCTCAGAGGTAAGCGGTCATGCCCAGCTCTTCCCCACAATATTCCCCAGCCTGAAAGAGGACGGAGCAAGAGCTAGGGAAAATAAATCTTGGACACACACTCCTCATTTTCCCTTTCTATAAAATAGATTGGCTAGACAAGAGACTTCCATGTTCATCTCTGATATTAGATGGTGGTATTAAGATTAACTCACTCATTTAATCATTCATTGCTAGTTTCTTTATAAATAAATTTCATCCCCTAGTGTTATTCTAAGTCTTCTCCTATTGGTTGTCTAGCTCTTCTGCCTTCCATTCATTTATCTGTCTGTTCATTTAGGCCCCCAGTCATCCATTTACCCACCCATCCATCTATCTACCCATCCACCCACTCAGCTATTCATCCATTCATCCATCAGTACATCTGTCCTACTATCCAACCCTTCATCCAGTGAGCCAGTCAGGCATTATCTCTCTGGCCTCTTATCTAAGCATCTTTCATCCATCCAGTCATTCATTCATCTTCTCTCCATCTTTCCAATCATCGAGCTGTTCATTTATTCACTCAATCATCCACCCAGACATCTGTCCATCCTTCCAGCAATCCTTTTATTTCTCCTTCCAGCCATCGTCCCTCCACTCTTCATTTCTCTAACCAGCCATCATCTCTTCAGCCAGCCATTTACCATCCAATTAACTGTCCATCCAACTATCTGTCCATCTGTCCATCCTTTGAACCTTAACACATTCTTGTGACTAGAGGTCTCACACCCTGGTGCACCAGGATTTTAATTGTGTGGGAGAACATAATGGATAGTTAAAGTGTGTGTATGCTTAACTACACCACACACAGTCTGATAAGCAGTTTATGTTCATTTATCAACCTAATCCTCACAATGACAATTAAAGGGCTGATGTCACCCTCCCCTCATTACCACCATTTTACATATAAGGAATCAGAGACCCAGAGAGATTAAGTAACTTGTACAGGCTCACAGTGGAATAGCAGATCCAGGCTTTAAGCCAGGACTTTGGAGTCTATGAAACTAAAGTACTTCTCCCCTCACAAAGTTTTCTTGGGAAGGCATGGTTTGATGAGGGACAGGATGGACAGGGCGATGGGCTCGACAAGAGGCCCATAAAGTTTCATGTTCAATCAACAAAAGAAAGGAAAATGATGAAGGTTATGAACAGGCCCCCAGACCCACTGTTGCAGGAGGAAGTGGGGCATCATTCAGAGAATATGACTGAGGTTGTCTTTCCCTTTCCTGGAAGCACATGTTGCATGAGTGCCTGGACCAAATTTCTATCCATAATTCTCAGATTGAAGAGAGTTGTAAACAGAGGGACCTGGGATAACTGCTGAGGTCACCCCAGGTCAAGAACCTGGTGTGGCACTGGGTGAGGAGTGGGAGTGGGGCTTGCATCAGGGAGAGTTTGTTGGGAAAGGAGCTGCTGGAACCAAGGCTTGGAGGATAAAGCCCAGAAAGGAACTCCTAGCAGAGGGAGCAGCAGGCAAAGGTGTAAAGGCCTGTGCGTGAGGAACCCCCAGACTGAACGAGGCTGGATGTGGGTCCCAGCAGGTGTTCTCATTCCTGGGTGTCGGCCCTAGGTTGCACACAGAACAGTCGGAGGATTTGACGGGCCAGCACAAGGCCCTCTGGGAATTCCAGGTGAGCCTTTGTCATTGCCTCTAACCAAAGCCCCTCCTCTCCTGGCCTCAATGTCTGCACTGGCTGCCCAGCCCACCTCCATGGGATAGTCCTCGACTCCTTCCTGCCTTGTCAGCCACCCATTCAATCCTTCAGCGTTTATCTTTAATCGGGCCACCTCTCCCCATCCCCCACTGCCACTCCATTGCCCAGACTGGTGCAGTAGCCATCGCTGACCCTGCTTCCCTCCTGCTCACCTAGGGTGCTCACCTTGCAGTGGCAAATGGCAACGCTGAAAAGGCCATGGTCACGTCATTCCTTATTTAGCTAACGTCACTGGATGCATTCCACAGCATTCCAGGCAGGAGGAGACAGTAGGGAACCCAAGGGCTGAGGATTTGCTGTCCCCGGGATGGCTGGGGGCAGAAGGAGGCAAACCCAGACTTTAAACAAGAAAATAAGCAGGTATCTGGGTGCAAATGTTCCTGGCAGAAGGAAAGACCAGTGCGCAGGCCCTGAGGCTGAACTGTGCCTGGAGCATTTGAGGAAGAGCAAGAGGAAGGTGAGCAGGGAAGATAAGGAGAGTGGGAAGAGATGAGATTTGAGAGTACACGGAGATATGGGGAGCAATTGAGGGGAAATGCATCTCCAACAGCACCCAGCCAGAGCAGAAACTGCACGTTGAGTTAATAGTTGAATGAATGAATGAATGACCTAATTCAGGTAAGGACTTTGAGCGGCGTGAAGGAGGAAGGGTCCAAGAGGACAGACGGACAGGCCTCTTCTCTTTCCTCACAGATGCTGGAGCAGCGACTGGCCTGGGAGATCCGTGCCTTGGAGAGCAGCAAGGCGCAACTGCTCACTGAAGGTGGGACTAAGGAGTAGGGTCGGGGACGAAGGGCGGGTCCCGCCAGCCCGCTGGAGCTTCAGGCCCCGCCTGTGACGCCCCCACCCCCGCAGAGAATTTGGCACGTGCCAAGCTGGAGCTGGTGGAGCAGCAGCTGCGCTTGCCCCCTGTGGTCGAGGGTGCCCCGGCAGTGAACGACGGGTGAGAGGGAAAGACGGCCTCGGCGAAGTGAAGGGGGCAAGGAGGAAGGAAATGGGCCGATGCCCCCACAGCACCACCCCTCCCAGAAGGGTTGACTCTGGGCCGGGTTGGCGGGGCCTTAGTGCGTGAGCTCTGCTCCCGCCCCGGCCCTCCAGCCTCGGCCTCTCTCGGCGACTTCAGATCTCTGTGCCTCAGTGGCTTCCTTCCCATCCCCCCCCACTCTAGCTCTCCTCCTCTTCTCTCCTCTGCCCCTTCTCCACAGGCTAAAGGCAGAGCTGGAGGAATTCCGGGGGCAGGTCCCTGTCCAGACCCAGAGCACCCCAGAGGACCTGGCTGACAAAAAGGAGAGGTCAGGAGCCCGGGATGGAGGCCAGGCGGGCAGAGCGGGAGACAGGACGGGCGGGGGTGTCCCCAGAGTCCCTCAGAGAGAGGGTTTGTGGGGAGCAGGGCGCCCCCGGGAGCTGACGATGACCGGGCAAAGGCAGCTGCGGTCCGGCAGCCTGACTCCCGGCTCTGGCAGGCCCGCCCCGAGCTCCTGGGCACCCGCCTCGAGGATGACCGGGAGCCGCCGGTGGAGCTGGCCCTGACGCCCCGCAAGGCCAGTAGGACCCTCCCGGTCCCCATCTAACGTAAAGGCCCGCCCAAAAATAAAGGCTGTGATTTCGGACGATCCCCCACCTCCTCCGCTGAGTCTGTGCTCCAGGAGTCACGGGGGTTAGGGACTGGGGGTGAGGGACGTCTGCGGGCCTCCAGGCACTCTGGGCGGGGCCTCGGCCGGACTCCGCCCACTAGGCCCTGGGAGGGCTCTCGCTGAAGCTCAACACTGTGGATGTCCCTTATCAGCTCAATGAGTAAGTGGGTGTCAAGGCCATCCATCTCCACCGCTGCATCGCGGGTTCCTGAACCATCTGTCTTATTAACAAAAGCCAGAGGGAACGTGTTAAAAACCCACATCAGGTCCCGTGGATCTCTTGTGGTACAGAGTCTAATCCCAGTCTCCCAGGGACCCTGCATTCCCACAGACTCCCGCTGACCTCGCGGACCGCTCAGACCTGCCCGCCCACTTTGGCTCCCCTTCACACATCCAGTTCCAGATTTCCACCCTTCTCCAAGCACGTTGTCATCTTAGAGCCTTTACGCTGCTGTGCCCTCATCTGAGGTGCTTTCCCCCAGGTCTCCCCCGGCTTCTGCCCTTAGTTACCCAGCAGGTCTGTTAGGTATGTCGGCAGCTCAGGGGGCGGGTCCGGAGAACCCCATTCCAACAGGCACCTTGCACCAAGCCGCTGCCACTTAGCGTGCATTGATGCAAGAAGCATTTGCTGGATGTCTTTTGTAGCAGACACTATTGTAGGCCCTGGATTTTAAATAGCATGGTCAGAGAAGCTCTCACTGAGGAAGTGATGTCTGAGTAGGGAGGTGAGGGGGGCAAGGGAGGGAGTGGGCTATGTGGGTATGTGGGGAAAGGTGTACCTGGTAGAGGGAACGGCACATGCAAAGGCTATGGGGGGACTGAGCTTAGTTGTGTTTGAGGACCATCTGGAGGAGGCCACCATTGTGAGGCACAGGGAGGTGAAGACGGAGGGGAGATGATATAGAAGAATTGATGGGACCTAGGAAGTTGGGCCTTGTCTAGCTAGTCTGTTCCGAGACCAGGCCCTGGCACACAGCAAACACTCAGTAAATGTTACCTATCACTTATGATGATGATGATTCGTTATTATTCCCGGCCCATCAGTGAGGGGAACTAAGGTGTGTGAATCACTTAGAACAGGGGCTTATAATCCATTAAGTGTTTAATGAATTGGTATTATAATTATTAAGTTATTATTGTTATCCCTAGGCTACAGATGAGGAACACCAAAGTGTGTATTTCTCTTAGAACAGAGGTTTTTTTATGCAATAAATGCCCAATAATTGGTACCTATTATTTATTATTTCTCATTACTCTTCTTATTATTCCCAATTTAGAGATGAGGAAAATTGAGGCAGTGAATGTATACAGTAAACCTACAATAAATGTTAGGTCTCACTATTATTGCTATTAATATCCCAAGTGCACACATGAGGCCCAGGAAGCTTTAATCCCTGCATCATGGCTCACACTAGGCCCAGCTGACCCCAGGCCTGGGTACGGATCCCCTACCCCCACTGACACTGCCCACCTTCCTTCGTCCAGCCACCAGGAAACTTTAGTTTCTTCCCCTCTGTCACACAAATGGGGAACATCCTGGATATTTTACTCATTTATCACTTTCCACCTAGGATTCAAATCCTGGCTTCCCTGCTCAGTGACTGGGAAGTTTCCTGCTCAGGCAAATTGTTTAATGTCTCCAAAACTAAATTACCAAATTTGTGAAATGGTGATACCAACTGCACAGAACTTATTATAAACCTGGCCATCTCCTCACTCCTCCTGCAACCTCCTCTGAGCCCCTAGATAAGCTCAACTGCCCTTTGTGTGGATGCGGTGTAGTACAGGAGATGGTTGGTGCACAGGAGAGTCTCTCCCAGATGGAACTCTCAGCGAGGGGACTCACCCCACCCACTTCGTCTCCCTGGTGAAACGCCTGAAAACAATAAAAATAGACACTCTTTAGCCTTTTCATCTTGATTGTGTTGGGATCATGGGTTGGGAAGGGGAGCTGAAAAGGCAGGAGGCTGGTCTTTGGCAATGTTGACTAGAATGTGAGCCTTGCACTTCCAAAAGACTATGCTATAGATTAGAGCTGTGCTGTCAGATGTGACAGGTACTGGGGCTACCGAGCACTTGCAATGTGGTTGGTCCAAATGGAGGCATGCCCAAAGTGCAAAATACACACTGGATTCCAAAAACTTGGTACAAGAAAATGTGAAATATATCAATAATTTCCATATTGATTACATATTTAAGTGATCATATTTTTAAAGAGTTATAGTAATAATATTTCATTGAAAATGGGCTTCACTATTGAAGTTAGTTTTGCTTTTCCTTCATCTTTTGAAATATGGCGAGTAAAAAATTTTGCATTACATACGTGGCTCACAGTATATTTCTATTGCACAGCACTGTTTTATTAGAGGGTGTGGAAGGGGATTGGACCATGTGCTGTGCTCCTGGCCCCTTTGTAGCCATTATCTGCAGGCCACATAGTTCCTAAACCATCTAATGTCCTGTTCTAGCTTGATCCCTTTGCTGCCATGAGTTCAGCATTGAAGAATGGAGCAGCAGTTTGTAAGTCGGGTGCTGATTCTGAGATGGACGCGCAGGGCACACACACAGGGATTTGCATCCTGGTCCCTTCTCTGTGTACAAATCTCAATTTGGGGATGAACAGACCACAGGGTCTTGCATTCAGAAAAGAAAATTTAAAAAATAAATTTGCAGGACCTTGTTTGGAAATTCTGGGTATAACCGGGTTTCCTCGATAGCTCCAGCACGAGCACTGATTTGACCTGAATAACTAGATCAGTACAAAGTTTTTTCTAATGCCATTAGCAAGAGGCTCAAAATGTGTAGACGACAAAATTCACCCGGTTCCCAGAATACATTTTACACAACTTTCATGCCACCAAAACTTGAATGACTTGTTGAGGAGCAAAATAATCACATGCTCTTCAAGTTTTATCCTATGGTTTATTTACTCGCTCTGCAAAAGGATGTGCCTTTACAGTGGGAAGGTTGGAGGGCTACCACCTGAGCCAAGGACCACGTGTAGGGACCAGTTATGGGACAGTTTGACCTTATCTTCTTCTTGGTGTGATGAGTGGGAGGTACACATCGTCATCCATGTGGGGTTCTTGATGAAAAGGTTTAACTTAAGTTTAATCAATAGAAACCAGGCACAGTGAGTTCTATAGGACGATTGCCCTAGACACCTGAATGGAGTCACTGTCATGAAGAATAGACTGTGGAAACAAATTACCACAGACTTGGTGGCTAAATACAAATTTATTACCTTCCATTTCTGGAGGTGAGAAGTGTCAGCTCTGGGGGACTTAATCTTACAATTCTGCAGAATTAAAATCAAGGTGTCCTCAGGGCCATGTCCCTTTCGGATGCCCTTGGAATCTATTCCTTACCTTTTCTAGCTTCTCAAGGCTGCTTGAAATCCTTCACTTACTTTGCTCCAACCTCTGCTTCCATGATCACACCTCCTTCTCTGACTGGACTCTCCTGCATCCCTCTTATGAGGACCCTTGTGATGACATTAGATCATCCAGGAAAATACCCCAGCTCAAGCTGTCTTCACTTCCTCCCTGTATTCGGTTCCCCAATTTTTTGTTTTGTTATTTTTTTGTTTTGTTTCTTTTTTGGTTCCCAAACTTTGTTCTCAGAATTTTGCTTCTTTGCTTGTCTTTCAGGTTCAAATATGAATGGACCTGGGGGAGCTCGCATTGCCAAGAGGCTGAAGGGTACTCCTAAAAGAATTGAACTGGAAAGAAACCAACTGTGAACAATAGAGGAGCCAGAGGAGGGACTTGGGAGATGGATTCCAAACACAGCTTGAGCTGCATGGTGGACAGAGCAGAGGAGAGGGCGTGGCCACGAGACTTCATTAGACTCTTCAGGTGGGTAATGATCTCCTCCTGGGCAGGCGATGGAGGCTGCTAGTTAACAGAATATTACCAGGGGCCAGTCTGTCTGCGTTAGAATCCCAGCTCTGCTGCACACTAGCTGTGTGACTTCTGGCAAGTTACTTAACTTCTCTATGCCTCAGTTTCCTTGTCTGTAAAGGAGAGGGCTGTTGTGAGGGTTAAGTAAATTGATCATATATAGAAAGTGCTTAAAACAAGAACTGGCACATCAGAAACACTTGGTTGGTGGTAGCCATTATTATTATTACCAAGAATTTTCATATCCTCATTTGGTCATCACCCCGATCATCCTACACAGGCAGAAACATATGTTTTTGTTGTAAATGAAACTGATGGTGACGTAACTAAAACCAGGACAGAACTAGTATTTCAGCCCAGGTCTTCCCACCACAGGCCCAGAATTCTTCCTGTTCTACATGCCACAGCACACTGCATTGTTTTCCATTCCGCCCTGGTTTTTTCTTCTTCGATTTTTTTTTTTCTTTATCTGTTTTGCTCCATCTTGTTAAAAAACAAAAACTGAATAAATTTGAAAGATCTTATTGGTTTTATTAAATGATTCACAAATCTGGCAGCATTCAATCTACCAGATAGAAAGTAGCTCCAAGTAGCTGTGCAAATGAAAGACTTTTATAGGCAGAAGGGAGGGGGGTAAGGGGGAGAAGAGGAAGAAAGGTAAATCAGGCAAAAATGCTGGTTGGTTATTGCAAAGTCACCTTTGTTTAGGTGATGGCTGCAGTTACCCGTCTAACTACCTTATCTTCAATTTGCTTCTTTATATCTGGGAGAAGATCTTCAACTAAGATGAAAATTAAAAGATTCCTATGTTCTAGATTTAGAGCTGTATGTCTGCAATGTTTTAGTAAATCCTTCTACAAAGTCTTCAGAATGTTTTTCTTTCCTTCTGGGTACATAGTTTTATTTTAGCTTAGGGGAAAAGGCATAAAAAGGAAAGTTCCTATTAGCTGTAAATAACAGCTTCCAATTTGGTCAACTTCTGACCATGGAGCTACTTTACAAAATAACCCTTTCAAATATCTTGTCAGATTTAAGTTGGGACAAACAGTAAATATTTCTGGCAGTGTTGAACAACCCCTTGAACACAAGAAATGTCCCCAAAGAGGGCACAAAAACTACTACCCTACCAAGATCCAGAGCCACTCCCAAAGACAGCCCAAAGAAAGAAAGACTTGGACAACTCCCCTGACAACTGGCAACAGTCAGCAAAACCCTAACTGCAAAGGGAATGAAACCTGTATTTCTGTCTGGCCACAATTTGGGGGCCCCCAACCTCCAGGTTGGGAAGCTTCAGGACACAAAATGAGACAAACAAGAAGGCAATAATACGACACCTAAAGCACAAAAAAACAATAAAATAAACACAAAAAATAAAATAAAGCACAAAAAAGAAACAAGTGGGACTACATCAAACTTAAAAACTTCTGCACAGAAAAAGAAACTATCAACAAAGTGAAAAGACAGCATGCAGAATGGGAAAAATTATATGCAAACCATATCTCTGCTAAGGGGTTAATATCCAAAACATATTTAGAACTCATACGACTCAATAGCAAAAACCCCAAATAACCTAATTAAAAAGTGGGGAAAGGTCCCAAAAAGACATTTTTCCAAAAAAGATATATGAAAGGCCAACAGATACATGAAAAGATGCTCAACATCACTAGTCATTAGGGAAATGACAAGTAAAACCGCAACGAAATCTCACTTCACGCTTGTTATTATAGAATGGCCATTATAAAAAAGATGAGAGATAAATGCTGGTTTGGATGTGAAGAAAAGGGAATCCTTGTGCACTGTTGATGGGACGATAAATTGGTACAGCCACTATGGAAAACAGAATGGGGGCTCCTTAACAAATTGAAAATAGAACTACCATATGACCCAGCCATTCTACTTCTGAGAATATAGCCAAAGGAACAGAAACACTAAGTTGTGAAGCCATCTGCACCCCCATGTTCATAGCATCATTATTTACAATAGCCAAGCTATGGAAACAACCTAAGTGTCCATCAATGGATGAATGGATAAAGAAGTTGTGGTACATATCTACAATGTGATATTATTCAGCCATAAAAAAAAAACTGAGAAAATCCTACCATTTGTGACAATATAGATAGACCTCAGAGGCATTATGCTAACTGAAATAAGTCAAAGACAAATACGGTGTGATCTCACTTATATTTGGAATCTAAAAAATAAAATAAAAAATCCAAACTCATAGAGAAATAGATCTGATTTGTGGCCACCAGAGGCAAAGGGGTAAGGGGTGGAGGAATTGAAGGGAGGTGGTCAAAAGGTACAAACTTGCAGTTGTAAGTTAAGTACTAGGGATGTAATATACAGTATGATGACTATCGCTAACACTGCTGTAGGATACATAGAAAAGTTGTTAAGAGAGTAAATCCCAAGAGTTCTCATCATAAGCACAAAATTTGCCTTTATTCTTTTCTTCTTTCTTTTTATTGTATCTATGTGAGAAGATAGATGTTGGCTGAACCGAGTGTGGTAATCATTGCACAATGTATGTAAATCAAATTATAAAAAAAAGAAATTAATTCACATTTGGACAAAGTTAACCTGTTTGTAAGTCTCTGGGCACCACTTAACAGAAATTGCATAAACTTGCATAATAGCAGATCTACTGAATACTTTAGAAGTTTGCTGATTTAGCATTTAATTCTTGCAGAGCAATTATTGCGAAAAGATGTCCTGTCAAGATAATAAAATTAACATTGCTACAATATTTAGATCTTTTTTAAAGTCTCTGGTGAGAAGATGGATTTGGTGGAGATAATAGATGAAATATGTGTGTGTTCTGTGTATATATACAACATATACACAGGCATATACAGAAACACACGCACACACACATCCTCCAATGGTATAAAAAAGTCACATTCATTAACTCTTAAAAAAAAAAAAAAGCTGTCCTGGGAGAGAAACATTCAACAACCAATGGGCACCCCAAAACCAAATTCACACAGTCTGAACTTTCAAAAGACAATATGAAATTTTACTTTTCTCTCTGGACCAGGCACCACAGATAGAGATCTGGGACAGCTGACTTTGGTAAGAATTCTTACCGTTTGCTGGCTTCTGCCGGTTTTCCTCAGGTCCCTTCTGTAGGTTCTGCAGCGAGAGTGTCCCAGCAAGGCTCATCTTCGTCACCTGAAACTGTAGAGGAGGAAAAATAATTTTTCTCTACCATTTACGGGGAGTGCCTGCCTGAGACCCCTTTTCTCTAGGGCAACTCGTAAATTGATAAGCTTATCTAGGTTTAAAAGTCCTCCCCTGTGGCCACTCAAATTCCATTATCTTTGATAAGTTTAACCTGCTTGCTCAGCCTTAAAATTTGATTCACCTGAGCCCTCACATTGGCTGCATGCCGGCTTAAATAGACCCAGTCTGGGTTCTAAGTCAGACCCAGTTTGACTTCGGCAGGTTTCCGCACCAGTCCGGGGAGAGAAATGCTCAAAGTCTAACAGCTCATGACACAAAGCTGCAGAGCTAGGATCCAGGATCCGAGAAGGACGTGTCCAACTCCTCCAGAGGCAGCGAGAAAGCAGCGAGCTCAAGGGCTCAGCAGGTACCCTCTCCTGGTTCCTTGTTGCTCTTGAGAGGCCATGGGGTGTCTCCTTTGGTTCTCTCTTCTGAGACCAGAACTATTAAAAGATAAACTGGGGCATATTAAAAATTTTAAGAGATTATTTGAGCAAAAATCGATTGAACTAGGGTGGTGTCCCACCTAGCAGATGGATAGAGGAGCTCGGTGGAGCTGTACAAAAAGACTTTTATAGGCAGAAGGGAGCGGGAACAGGCAAGTTTTATTAGGCAAAAAAGAAGTTGGTTATTGCAAAGTTACTTTCTTTAGGAGATGGCGGAGGTCTGTCAGGCTGCTTATCTAACGAGTGCTTCTCAGGTGATTCCCAACTGACTGGTTTAAGATTCCGTTTCTGGGAGAACTGAAACTGTAGTTCAGTGAAGTCTCAGCTTGGTGACATGGGGCTGAGCATAAGCCCCATTTGGGGCCTGTTATCTTGTTTTTAGCAAAGGCTAGGGCCATTATCCTTGTTGAAAAGATGGGGTGGAAGGGACACCTTGGGCATTTGAAATGGCACATGCAAAGTTTTCTTTATATATCACGTATATGCGTGTGGGTTCCAAGTATTTCTGCAGATGTTGTGAAAAACACAGCTTTTGGGTTGTTTTATTTCTGCCCCTGAAGTAAGTTCTTATTAACCGAGTGTTTCTGCGGACCTCGTAAAAAATACAGCTGATTGGTTATTGCTTTATCTCTGCACCTGAAGTAAGTTGTTGTTAACCGTCACTGCTTAAAATACTGCTTTCATTTAAAAAGAAGCCCAAATCAGATGTCGTAACTCTTCCTGCTGAAAAAAGCATCATAGATTCATGTATGTGCATACATATAGAGAATATATATATATATATATATATATATATATATATATATATATATATATACACACATATATTTGTGGTCTTATTAAATTCTCAAAATAATAACTTAAATAAAAGGTAGATGTGGCAGAAACTAGGAGGTTTCGCTTGTAGTAGGAAGAATTCTGGAATGACCCCATGACCCAAAGCCATGTGTAATCCATCCTCTTGATTGGGGGGCAGGGCCTATAAAAACGATGGGATATCACACCGTGATTACATATGCGATACAGCACAGCTGACCTCAAGGAAGGGCGATTAGCCTCGATGGGCCTGTCCTATTCCCATGAGCCTTAACAGGGATTGGGTGCTTCCTGGCCAAAGAGCTTTAAGGCCTGAGAAAGATTCAACACGAGGGATGTCCTCCCTTGCTGGCTTTGAAGCTAGACAGGACCACATGACAAGGAGTGAGGCTGCTTCTATAAGCTGACGGTGACATCCAGCTGACAGCCAGCAATGGAGCTTTTCAATTTCATTTACATTATTAATAGTTTCTCCATCAGATTTGGGAAACATTTCTTGGAAAGCCCTGCTAGTAAATATTTCAGGCTTTGCAGGCACATACGCTTGTCTCTGTCATGTATTCCCTTACTCATTCCCGTTCTTCTTTACTTCATTCTTTTTATACTTTAAAATATTTTAAAAAATCTTTTTAGTTTAAGGACTGAACCAAAGCAGGTTGTGTGCTGGTTTGCCAGCTCAGTGTAGATAATCAATTAAACAATAAATTAAGGCCTGGATTGCAGTATTTGCCAATTTCTACAGTGTAAATACACCCATCATGATTGATTTCAAGCTACCGACATGAAGTATCTTCACTGTCAGAAAAAGACACGCAGGAGCGTACCATTATATAGTGTTTCCATGCATAGGCAGTAGGAGGAAATAACCATAAGGGCTTAGATAATAGTGAAATATAATGATATAATTAAGGAGGGTTGGTTTTCCAGTATTTGCTGCCCTTGTTTTCAGTATAATTTGCTTAATTACGAATTTCTGTAATTTGACTTTTACTAAAGGCTGTGTTTAACCGCCAACTCATGTGATTCCTGAAAAGTTAACAACTGGCTCTCATGAGCTGGTTGGTACCAGCCACCTCCAGCACAACCCTGCCCGTGTCCTTAAAAGAGAGAGGTATGTGGTCACTCCCATTTTTCCCCCTTCTGTCAGCTAGAATGTGAACCCAGCTTGCAGACAGTAGGGTCTCAAAATTTAGTTATTAAATAAGAAATGTAAGCACCTTTTAGGACCAGGTTAGGTGATCAGATACATAAGATAGCTAAAAATCTGCGTAAAAGTTGTAGAATATAATTCAAGGCAGTAGTACTCCAAGTGTGGTCCCCTGAGTGAGGAATAAAGATTCTTGCACCAATTCCTAGTCTAAAGTTAACCCATTACTTGTGCTGTCAATACCTGACTAATACTTAATTGGAAACCTAGGTCCAAAACACTGAAACTGAATCTTCACCCCAAAACAAAAACAAAATACAATGAGTAACTTGAAGTTTATGGCATACCGTTTAGGTCGACACACATACGAGGAGAAAGGGGAAGAGCAGAGCTGGGTGACAGAACACGTTCAGTCGGGGTAGATGTTTATACAAGGAGTGTAGGGGAGCATCAGGAAAAGCTCTGTACAGATGCGCGTGTGTGTGTCTCTTGGGGCCCCAGATCCCTCCATGGCACATGGAAGAACAGGGAGCTCAGGGAGGAGGCCATTCCTGTCATTGCACTTTTAGAAGCTCCGCGTCAAAGACGAAAGTGGCCTTTGGTGGGATGATGCCTGGGTGCCCAGTGGCACCATAGGCAAGTCTGGGGAGATAGTCAGTTTAGCTCTCCAACCCACGCTCATCTGCTCATCTGGGCAACCCCTTCCCAGCCTTGCCAACATGTGTTGTTTGTTGATTGGTTCATGATGGCCATTCTGACACGCGTGAGTTGATATCTCGGTGTGGTTTTGATTTGCAGTCCCTGACGATTAGTGATGAGCATCTTTTCATATGTCTGTTGGCCGTCTGTTGGAGTACATATATGTGAGAGGACTGTCATTATACATACACCCAACTGAGATAAAATGCAAAATTTGTGACCTTTAAGCTTACTGTATCAATGTGTTTTTAATGACTTTAATTAAGGTAGGACATAACAAATTTTTTAAAATGATTATTCCATACAAATAACACAAATCAAACTAAATTTTTTTTAGGATATTCTAGAGGAAAGTTAAAGAATGTCAAATTAAAATTTAAAACAACACAAGTAAATGTATTACTTATACTCTTATTCTAAGTTATACTCCTAGCAGCAACAATCATTAATATTTATGTTGTGTGGTATTCTGAACCTCATGTCAGAATCTGTGCCTAACTAACTCCTTTTATCTCCATGACAACAATGGAAGATATTTGTTGCACTCCCTGGTTTGACACATGGTGAAAGTGAGATGTAGAGAAATTAAGTAACTCATGCAAAGTCTTGTAAACAATAACAGTATTGTTAGAATTCATGATAAGTTCTCAAATCAAAATTGTAGGGAACAGATTCTTTCCACTTAGTGTGTATCTTAAGGAAAGAGTTTATTAGAAATAGCTGCACTTATGGCCTGAATGCAGCTACTGCTGTCAAGAGCCATTTTAGACATACAAAAGCATGCATACATAGATGGCTTACTGGATTGGGAAGAGAGGTAGAGATGGGAACAAGCACTATAAGGTCCTTATGTATATGTTGTCAGGGAGATCCTTAGAGAGTAGGTGGACGTTAACACCTAGAATCTGGAGAATATGATTATCAGCAAAATGCTACAATTTTTGCAAAGGGACACTAGGTCATTTAGAAAACAATTACAGTTGACCCTTGAATGCCATGGGTTTCAACTGTGCAGGCCCACTTATATGTGGATTATTTAAAATAAATATGTACAGTACTGTAAATGTATTTTCTCTTATGGTTTTCTTCGTAAAATTTTCTTTTCTCTCTAGCTTACTTTATTGTAATAATACATTTGCGGCAACATGGATGGAGCTAGAGGGTATTATGCTAAGTGAAATAAGTCAGACCGAGAAAGACAAATACCATATGATTTCACTCATGTGGATTCTAGAGAACAAAATAAATGAACAAACAAAACAGAAACAGACTCATATTATAGATACAGAGAACAAGCTGATGGTTTCCAGATGGGAGGTCATTTGGGGGACTGAGTGAAAAAGGTGAAGGGATTAAGAAGTACAGATTGGTAGTCACAAAATAGTCATGGAGATGTAAAGTACAGCATAGGGAATATAGTCAATAATACTGTAATAACTATGTATGGTGTCAGGTGGGTACTAGACTTATCAGAGGGATCACTTTGTAAATGATATAAATATCTAACCACTATGCTGTATACCTGAAGCTAATATAAAATAATATTGATGTAAACTGTAATTGAAAAATAAAAAGTAAAAAGAATAGAATAGGTACATTGTGCAAAGAAATACAATGTAGCAATAAAAATAATAATCTAATTTTTTAAAATATAAAAATGCTTTTTGTAAAGCTTCAAATAAAAAGCACACAATTCTAATTAAGTTAAATTCTTATTCTAAAAAAAGAATGCAGTATATATAATACATATACAAAATATGTGTTAATTGGTTGTTTATGTTAACAGTAAGGCTTCTGGTCAATAGTGGGCTATCAGTAGTTAAGTTTTTGGGGAGTCAAAAGTTATACATGGACTTTTGACTACACCAGGGGTTGGTGTCCCTAACCCCTGCATTACTCAAAGGTCAACTGTACTAAGAATGAAATCTAAAGTCCTTACCATGGCCTCAAAGACCCTCCAACATCCAGTCTCTTCTTGACTCCTTTTCTAGACTCTCTCCCTCTATTCATTCAGGTCCAGTTACCTCCCTGAGGCTGAAAATGCTCCTGCCTCAGGGCCTTTGCACTTGCTTTTGCATCTTCTTTCTGATGACATCTGTGTCAGTTCCATCCCTAATTATTACATATTTTATATTATTATAAATGATGTTTTAATTTTTAATTTCAATGTCAAATTGTTACTTTCTTGGATATATAAATATAATTTTTTTTGGTATATTGATCTGCATCAACTTTGCTAAACTTAGAATTTTAGGAGTTTTTAATAGATTTTATAGCATTCTTTATATAGACGCATGTATTTGAGATAATGTGCATTATCCTATTTTTGATGCAATGTTCTATGAATGTCGATTAGGGCAATCATTTTGGTAAATAATATTATTCAAGTCTTTTCTATCTTTCCTGATTTTCTGTGTACTTTTTCTATCAATTATGGAGAGAGGAGTGTTTAAATATTTGACTATAACTGTGGATTTGTGTATTTCCTTTGCACTTCTATTAGTTTTATTTATCTTCGTGTATCTTGAAGCTCTGTTATTAGGTGGATAAAGGCTTAGGGTTGTGTATTTTGGCGAATTTTTCTTTATGGCTGCTTTATCATTATGAATGAAACTCTTTGTCCCTGGTGTATTCTTTTCTCTAAGATCTACTTTGTCTGATATCTTTTTCCATATTTTAATTTTAAATTATTTGCATTTTTTGTATTTAACGTGAGTTTCTAGTAGGCGCCTTAAAGTTGGGTGTTGCTTTTTCATCCAATCTGACAGCCTCTGTCTTCAATAACATGTTTAGACTATTTACATTTCATGTGATTATTTTTGGTTGGGTTTAAGTTCATCATCTTACTCTTTGGTATTTTTATTAGCTTCATCCGGTATTTGCTTATTTCTTTCTCTTTTGGTAACTTCTTTTGTATTTTTCCCCCATGTTATCTCCATTGTCGATTTATTAGTTACAATGATTTGTTATTTTAGGGCTTGCTCACAGTAAATAATATAAATCTTCAAGTTATCTCAATCTATTCGAGTGATACATTTTTTTGCATATGGTATAGACATATTTTAGTTATACCAT
The DNA here is from genome assembly GCF_057876585.1 of Rhinolophus sinicus. Taxonomy (NCBI): domain Eukaryota; kingdom Metazoa; phylum Chordata; class Mammalia; order Chiroptera; family Rhinolophidae; genus Rhinolophus; species Rhinolophus sinicus. The sequence goes on along the minus strand of NC_142508.1, from coordinate 58,642,302 downwards.
TTTAGGGGTAAAGAAAGTTGAAACTCAGAGAAGTAATCTGACTTGTCTCTGGCCGGTAACCTTGGTTAGGGCTAAAAGAGGGATTCTAGTGTACAGATTTCAGAGTGAGGGCTTTTTCCACAGTGTAATGCTCGGATAAATGTCAGTGTACTTTCTTTGGAGAATATCAAGTTACCACAATTAGAGATTATAGTTTTAAGCACCAATGGGGAAAAAAGTTTGGACTATTTTTTTCTTGTTTAGGAATATGTAAGTTTTCTTACTACCTGATAGAAAAACCATAAAAATTCCCTGCAGACCATTTGGATAGGCATCACACATGGGCATCAGATGAACCAGTAGCGATAAAGCTGTGAGCCAGCATTTCACCTGAGCCCCTGGAGTAGAACTGGGATTCCTTTGGCTTTTCACATTAGCCACTCCAGCAGAGCAGTGCACATCCCATAAATCACATTTAGACTGTTACTTGTAGTGTTGTCTGAAATTGTATTTACTCATCTTATTCTGTGTGCCCAAACTGAAGAACACCTGAGACTGTCACCATCATAGGTACCTCTACCTAGGCCTGGTTGTGTAAAAACTTAGTGCAAGATGCGTGTTTACTGCTTGCATTTGTGACATTAGGATTGAACTGTCAATTGATCTGTTAATATATACATTTGGGCAGATCAGATTTTATGTTCCTGGATCATCAAAGGAACAAAGAAAAGAGTCTATTGATAACTTAAATAAATATGTCAGTATTACCTTATAATATGAGTATGGCATAAATAGGAACCAATACATATTAAAACTCCAAATAAATTTTGATTTCTCATAATTCTCTTAAATCGGTTTTCCTTAGTATAATTGCATTTATGTCCAGCTTTACTCCAAGTATTATATGTTTATACAAGATTAAAATGAAACACCTCCTGGGTATTTACACGCCATCATTTTTTGTCCTTCTTGTTCGTGAGCTCTAAATAACAATGTCTTAATGTCTGACTTAAGGTCTGAGCCTAGGAGATAGATTATAAGTGTAATCAGTTGTTACAACTAGTCAGACTACTGCTCTTCTCTGGTTGAAGAAAATAAACAGTAGAATTCTTAGGTTGAAACAGAGTTTGTCAGAGCAGGGATGCATGTATGTATGTATGGATGGATGGATAGATGTATTTTTCCAGAACTTGCTTTTAAAGACTATCAACGATGTTAGAATGCCTAGATTTGTCTCTTATTTATAAGAATATTATATAGAAATAGCCTCAAAATATAACGTTTTGACTAATATTTATATACTTGTTAGGTTAGACTTCGTTATTAAGGTGTTTGACAATCTGTAATCAGCTTCCCCAAGAAGTTCACAAAAAGGAGTAACCGTTACTCAGTGGTTTCCTCTAAATGCACAGTAATGGCTGTGTGCGTGTGCAGGCCAATGGTCGTCACAAACTTGGGCCACTGAAAACAATGGCAAGAAGAGCTTCTGTGCTGGATATGCGGTAAAGGAGAGTGGAAGGGGAAACAGTGACAATGAGGCCACTGAGCCTAGTCTAATCACTCTTGCTATACAGCCATCTATATATATAAAATGGGCCAATATGGTAACCCCATTTCTTCTTTACTAATTGGTATGTCTTCTGTTATTCAATGTAAATTATTGAACAAATACAGTTTGTTGAATGAAATGTTATCTTATTCTACATGTTATCAGATATTTATTTTAATGGTAGCAAATAATCTCAGACCATCCAATGAAAAAGAACAGGCTTGTGAAAGGGCAGACTGCTGAAGGCAATAATGACTTTGAAATGACATAGACAAAATTAAGAGGTGGACACATATTTAGAACTCATTTCATGTTTAATCTTTAACATGATTCTTTTGAACTTCAATGGATTGAAAAATCTTAGGTTTGTTGTTGTGTGATGGTATCATGTGACATGATATGCTATATGATAAAAATAGTATGACAAACAGAATTCAGGAATTGATAATGTAATGGAGATGGAACCATTTTCCAGTTTGGATCACTGTACTTTCAAAAACTATGGAAATGAGTAGAAACTTAAACTATTGTGAAATACACATGCTGTACCCTATCTATGTGTCAAGAATGTTAAAATGAAGAACGTCCACAGTGCTGTGAAGCATTTACTTTTCTTCAGTTGTTGGGGAAGTCACGCAGGATCGGTTAGTATTGGGGACAGCGTTGTCATCGAAAGGACATTTCCATAATCATTGTTTACCCTTCTTTCAACCTCAAAATGTATTTTTCTCTCTACCAGCTAGCCCTTCACGTCTTCTGTGCTTTAGTCTCTTCCATATTTTTGAGTTCTTTCTATAGTGTGCTGTCTAACATATTGTCCTTTACACAGTAATTCAGTATTTTTTATAATTGCTAGAACCCCTCTATGCAAGACATCTAGTGAAGAAGACACTGTCCTTCCTCTCAAAGTACTGAAGCTTGATCAGGAGGAAGAAATATATACATTGACAATTACAATGCAGTAAAAAGTTAGTAGTTGGTGCAAGAGAAATTGAAAACATCTGGGAGGGGTGAATTCAGAAGAGAGAGAGTGATAACATTTGGTTGGAAGGATGAACACATTTATAGAGAGAGTAGAATTTGAATCAATCCCTAAAGAATGGGCATTATTTGCAGGTCACGAAGGGAGTTCCAGGTGAAGGAATTGGCAAGCAAGGGCGAAGCATGCATGAACTCATCTTGAGAATAGCATGACTGCTGCAAACTGCTTGTTCTGACATAAGCCAGTATTACCCAGCTTGTTCACCCCTTTATCCATCTTATTTGTCACCAAATGACTCTTGGTTATTATCAGAAGTAAAACTCACCTAGTAAGATAAAAATATTTATTCTGATATGGTTCATTTATGTTTATTTTACTGTGGGATCCAAGTTCCCAATGATGCATACCCTTCTGTAGTTTACTCCCTAATGACCTTATATTCCAGGTAATAATATTATTTCCAATCTACAGATGAAGAAACTGAGGCTTAACATATTAAGTTGTTTGGAATACTTGGCATTGGAAAGGCAGTTGTAAGTTTTTTAAAGAATAAAAAGAGGAAACAAATGAAAGAAGTTATTTTAAAATATATATAGAGAAAAATAATAGGACAGAATTTTGAGGGGAGAATATTTCTTGAACAACAAATTTTTAGGGACCTGATCTAGGCTCTGATAAGATGACAGCTCAATTAACCGTGATCTGATCATGAAGGAAATGCATTGCTTCCCAAAATACCCCATAATGGTAGAAGCGTGGACTGAGGGGAACAGTGAGAGCTGTTGGACCTCACAGAGGGGATGGTCCTTTACAGTGAAATGGGCTACATGCTGAGCTTTGATGGATTAGTAATATTATAATTATAATACATTTTTAGTAGGCGGAAGTGAGAGAAAAAAATCTTCTAGACCAAGAAAACTGGGTGACCAATAGTAGGAAAGTGAGGAAGTGTATTAGGAGCAAATTTGAAAAATAAAATAAAGTTAATGCAGAAATGTAGGCAAAATAGGGGGAGGGTCACTGCGTCTTTCTCTCCTCCTGAAGGTCAACATCATGACCCTACTCTTTCCCAGTCTGAAACGCAGCACCTTTTTCATACCAAGTATGTTAGTTTGCTTCGGTTGTGACGATACCTAGCATAGCTGAGCTGAATACACACTTCCTAACTGAATTCAGTAAAAATCTCCAAAGTTCTACTCATTCTTCTGAATTATTTTTCTGAAGCTGGCGTGTGCCTGGTTCATCTGATTACTAAATTATCTGTGGCTCGAGGGCAGGATCCACGTAGAGTTTATATATTCGCATTGATCAGAGTGTCCGTCACAGACCACCACAGCAAGGCCCTACTAAGTGTTTGGGGAAGAGTCCTGGGGTTGAGGTGCGGCGAAGGGAGTCATATGGAAGTGGCTGACGTGGTGGTTCCCTCTCGGTGGGAGAAGGAAGGGAGGTGTGGAGAGCACAGTCGGGAACCAGAGCACAGGAAGTCTGTGTTGTGCGTGTTTTATCGAACAGTCACGAGCAGCCACGGAGAGGTTTCTCGAGCAGGAGAGTGATGGGGAGCAGAACCACTCTTTGAAAAGTGTAATTGAGTAGGAGATCAAAGGAGGAAAGCTGATGTTGGAATCACATGTAATAGTTCTGGAGGAGGCAACAGGGGCCTGACCGAGGCAGTAAGAATAGGAGGAAAGATGTGATCATATTGAGACCTAACGAACACGAGGATAGAGGTTCAATTCTAATTCCTTCTTTGAGCAGCTCTGAAGTGTGGAAATCAAGTGAGTTATTTCTTGTTTTAATTGTCGAGTCAAAAAGCAGCATCGTGTTACTTGCTGCTGGTGGAGCATGTGTTGAGTGGTAGTGTATTGGTGTCATGCCATTGACCTTTCGTAGTGCCCGGTACCTACTCGTATTTGGGTAGAACACAGCTTCCATACAGGGAAGTACTCAAGTTCTGGTCAGACTACTTACTGGGTTCAAATCCGTGTCTTCCCACTTGTGGGGCTGGCAGTTCATCGGCTACCCTCCCTGACCTCACTGTACAAGTGCATGTGAAGTTAGGGTGGTGTGAGTTCAGTGTGGTCTCTGTGGGGATCAAGGGGCTTCCACAAATCCGTGAGCACAGGGCTGACCCCCGTGAGCGCCCCTGCTCACTGACTGACCCGCCAGTGGTGACCGAGGCTCACGCTTCCAGAATTCGGACAAGCCACGGAGCACACTGTCCACTTGATATGGTCGGCCTGTGCGTGCCGTGTTCTTAAATGCTGGCCTCCCATTATTTTTACAATGGGCTCCTTTAAGCTTATTTTCCTAAGAACAAAATTGGTATGTATCACCCATTTTCAGTGAACAAAATAAAAGATTCACTTTCAAACTTTCTTTTGAATAAAAGGAAAATCTCCACACAATGGAACCATAAATTTAAGTGAAAGAATACACTTTGGAATTTACAATAGATGGCAGGCTGTGTTCTTAGTCTTCCTGAAGGTGTGAAATTGTAGTTAATTGCTCTGTTCTCAGTTTTAAAGAGCAAAGAATTCATAAACAATACACTTGAGTGGCAGTTTGCAAAGTCTCTAAAACCTTTCAATGCATTTTTCATTGCCAATAAGTAATTCTTCCGTTAACTAGTCCCATGAATTTTAAAATATTTTAAAATACCCTTCAGAGACTAAATATGTGAAAATCATATCCCAGTTCCCTTTGAATGTCAGAGCTGTGTGTGTCAATGAGAAGCCTACTACCTTTGGTTTCCTATGACACATGCATTTTTTTAAAATCAAGGTATAATATTTATTAAAAATATAATGTAGGGTTCTACAGTGAAGGGTAAATAAAGAAATTACTGCTTCCAAGATATACAATGATAAGTATATTTTCAAAAAATTTCAGTTACACACTGATATGTGTGTGTGTGTGTAGAGAGAGAGAGTCTATTTTCTTATCTAGCAGCTATTTGTTCACTAAAAATATCAATCATTAAGTGACAGCATGATCTACTGTATATCCTAAATTCTTCTGGATTACATATTTCACCAAACCTTTTAAAACACTTATGTATATGTTTAGTACTAGACTATCCTTAAAGGTACAATAATATGCATCATACTTGGCCCCCTCCCACCAAAAACCAGCACAAATAACATAATAGAAACCACCCCCATGTGAGGTAAATATTCTTTGGGACCTCAGCATCATTAGACTGAAATTTTTTCAAGGCACTACGTCTTCCTGGCCATGTTGTGTCATCATTTTCTTTTTTTTCAGGCATGTTTTGTATATGAAGGAAGAACTTCCATGTGTAACAATGTAATCAGAATATGTTACACGTATAACATGTACAGCAGATAATAGTAGCAGCAAATAAACACATAAGCAAAGTGACCAAACCAGGGCATGATGCGAACAGTTGTTTCACTAACTCGGCCCCCTGCCCTGGGCGTCTATGGGGGATACCAAGGTTCATTACATTTACGTTACTAAGAATCCCATTTTCCTCTGGGTTCTTCAAATCCCACAATTTTCCATATGAACAATTGGAAATCAGACCTGAAATCACAATTTAGAGATAACAAACAACAAATTGCTTCACCTGCTTGTGAAGTTTAATATAATTTAATCGTATCTTTTGTCTTTGGGAAATTACAAGAGGGAAAAATCTGTTTTTGGTGGCAGTGAACATTGCAGTGTCCATGCCATGAAAACCAGGATTTTCCCTGGGAAGTGACCAGGACTCGGGTTTTGAATACGGCATTTGAGTTCCAACTTGGCCACTAAGAAATCTCTCTTGTTGGGCTGCACTGTCTTCTTTTAATTAGGTTTCCTTGAGAGTGGAAGGCTTGAGAAAATGTTTTGTAAATTTAAAATGCTATGCAAAGATGAATCACTATGAGTTTTCCTTTTCTTCCTCATTCCAATCTCTTTGAGGAGCTGCTTTGTAAGCCCAACCCAAGCACAGTCCAATATCATTCAAGATTTAGGTATCATGTCACTACTAACATTATTAATAATTTGACTAGATGGAAAAAAAGAATATTTCACCAAAGAGCAGGTGTGTCTGAGAGGACAGCGTAAGTCTTCACTGTGTAATGACATTGTTTTAGAAGCCAGGCTTAGAATCTGCTGGTTTTCTTTTCACTCCTGTAATAAGTGATAGACTTTTGTAGGCAGAAGGAAGTGGAAACAAGGAAGTTATATTAGACAAAAAAGCTGGTTGGTTATTGCAGGGTCACTTACCTGTAGGAGATGGCAGGGGTCTATCGGGCAGATGACCTAACTAGTGCGGCTTAGGCAATTCCTGACTGGCTGGCTTAAGATGCCATTTCTACATGTCTAATCACTATGCTGTTTTGTACACCTGAAGCTAATAATAATAATAGATTCCTTTTCTAGGCAAGCTGAAGTCTTGGTGTAGTGATGTGGGGCTTAGCATTGTGGGCCTATTGTCTTATTTTTAACAGTCTTGTAGTGAGTAAAGATCACAACCCATTTGACTTAATTCTTCCAAGTTCAGTGATTCAGCTTGAATTCATTGAGCATTTGCCATGTCCCTGGCATTTTGTTAGTCATGCTGAAAATAACAGGAAATGTATAGTCACAGGTTCTGCTCTCAAAGGAACTTACAGTTCACTGGAGGCAGAAGATTTACTCAGTGTGGGGGAAGAATAAGCTCTCCTCCACTCTTCAAGGTTCTTTGGGCTGCTGTAAAAACTAAATCTATATGAGACTGATTAACGAGAGAAGATAACCAAATTTGATTACATATGTACCTAGGGGAACCCCACACACATGCGAGAGTCAGAGACAAAGAAAATGAGGTATATATAACGTTCTAGCCAAGGAGGAGGTAAGGTACTTTGGGGCTTTGCCAGGGTGGGGGGGGGGGGGGGGAGGTTAGCTGTAGGACAATAAGAAGAACAGATGTTTGATAATTAGAAGTTTGCCCTGCCCTATAGATAGGTCATAAAAGTTACCTCTGCTGATACCTTGTGGTATGGGCAAAGCCCCTAATCTGAATTCTTTAAGGGAGAGGGAGAAGTTTCTCATGAGCCCATGAGCCTGCAGGGTCTCAGTTGCCTTCAACTCAGAATAATTCACGTGACAAAGTGGCACATCTTGGGGAGGCCTGTTCTGAACCCCTTCAACAGTAGCAAATAGCGCACATAAAACACTATGCTTCTGTAGGGGAGGAAGAAAAGATTTCCCTGTACCTTTCTAGGTATTTGGTTGAGACCCTCTCCCCCATCCCCTTAATAAAAGACAGATTGACAGGAGAAAAACAGAGAAGTGTAGAGAAATGTATACCTTCTGTATATATGGGAGATACCCAGGAAAACTGAGTCACTCCCCGAAATGGCCCAAGCCACCACCTTAAGTAACATCTGCAGCTAAACAGGAAAGAAGATTTAAAAAATAGTAACTCATAGACATAGACAATAGTTTAGTGGTTACCAGAGGGTAAGGGGGTAGGGAGGTGGTAGATGATGGGATATGGGACATATATGGTGATGGAAGGAGAACTGACTCTGGGTGGTAAACACACAATGGGATTTATAGATGATGTAATACAGAATTGTACTCCTGAAACCTATAACTTTACTAACAATTGTCACCCCAATAAACTTTCATTTTAAAAAATAATAATAACCGTCTCAAAATAATCAGTAAGCCAAACAGGCATTTTTTGGGGGTGGCATATTCTGATCCCCTTTACTCCTAAGAGGAAGTGAGGCCACTGGAAAGAGTACCAGGCCAGGAACCAGGTGGTTCCTTTTTTTGAGTCAGCCCTGGTTCACTGTGTAACCTTGTTGGAGAAATAGGACTAAAGCAAAATCTCCTGCCAACCCAGAAAACCTCTCCACAAAAAGTTGAAGAGAAAAACAAAACAAACCAGTTTTATTATTGAAGAAGCTTAAACCTAGAATGTGATGCCCGCTGAAGATCAGACAGAAAGAAATCTCACCCTTTTATACAGCCAAGTAGATGCAGTCCACTGATAAACAGTAACCGGTCCTCAAATAGCAGGCTTGATAGCACCATTTGTCACACCTAAGTCCTCCTGAATTCATTTGGTAATTGGAGTGACCATCTATGTTAGCTAAGTGGCTTTACCCAAAGGAAAATTAAGTGACAGGAGGTGGTTTGGGAGCAGAGCACCTGCTACATCAGGCTGCTATCCTCCTGCAGAAATGAGGTGACAGGGGCATTCCCTTCCTGGATGATTCCATCTCAAAGAGATGGGTCCTTTTATTTATTTGTTTGTTTGTTTGTTTGTTTTTTTCAGGTCATCTAACTTTTTTTTTAATAGTTAGACATTTATCATTTATATCCCTCACGCAGTGACAACCCCCCTCCCCCCATCCACTATAAAAAAAAAAAAATGAGAGATGGGTCCTGTGTCCTTAAGGCAGACATTCCTGGGTCATAAAGGTGATAAGAGGTTTACTTAGTTTTGTCAACGTAAGAACATGCAAATCTGTAGAGAATCTTTATAAGAGTTTATTTGAGCCAAAACTGATGAGAGTGGCTGGGAAGCAAGCTCTCAAACGTTCTGGAGAAGAACAGTTTGCAGTTTCTTTTATGCATTTGAAATTCAGGAGGGATTACACGTAAGGAAGATTACATGAGAGTGGGAGGAAGCGGACCGGGATTGGATTGCAGGACAGTTAACAAGATTATATGCTCTCTTGACAGCTAACTCCTGCAAGGGGTATTACTTGTATTTCAAAGGCTTGTTAACCTAGATGCACAAGAACAATGGATAGGGCCAGCTTAAAACCTTTCACTAAAGAAGTTACAGGCCTGGGGCCTGACTGCCCACCATGACCTGCCCAGTTCTAATCAGATCGCCCCGTGAGGTTACTTTCAGTAGAACCCCACTTTTTGTGCACAGCTTTTAGAAAGATTTATATACATTTCAAAGAAACAGAGGAAGAGCTGACAAGGTTTATACAGTAGATGCTCTACGAAAAAGCAAGTAAAGTCTCTTCCCGTTTTTCAACAGGGAGAATTAAGACTCTTTTGAAATTCATCTCTGCTGTTACCGTCTTGCATAAGTCACTTCATCTTTCTTGGCCTCTTTTTCCGCCTATGCACGTGGAAAGAGGGGGGAAATCTATATCAGCATTCACAAACGACTTGCCCACCAAGTTGGAGAAGTACTGACCTGCCACAAGGAAGAGCTTCTGAACTCCTCCATATCTTCATGTCTATTCTTATGGTGGGATTAAACAAACAAACAAACAAATTTAAAAAAAACCAAAACATAACCTTTGAAGGAAGAAAATGTCAGGTTCAAGTCTGGGATCCCCACCACTAAATACGTGACCCAGGATAAATTATTTTGCTCTCTCATCTACAGTTATGTCACCTGTAAGTAGACATTGTGATAATAATTTAATTAATGTTATTATAGGATGAAATAAGATAATGTCAAGGTTTCTTCTTCCTTATTAAAGGGACCACTATTTTATAATACACAGTCTATGCATTAATGGGAATGATAAGCATATCTGTATGTCCACCCTCAATCCCAGCTTTGAAGGCTAAATAGATCTGTCATAACGTAATCATCTGTATCAAGTAGCTTAGGTCAGTGCTTCTCCACAACTGGGACTCATATGCTCATGATCCACGTGGGGCAGGTGGCTCAGTTCATGACATTGGATCACATGGTGCAGATCTTCTAACCCTTTCCAAGTTTTCAAAATGGTTAAATACGTTTAGAGAAAACACTCTTTTTAAAAAGTCTTTTTCACTCTAGTAAACTACATAACATAAAATGTGCCACGCTAACCATTTTTAAGGGTACAATTCAGTGGTATTACGTACGTTTCCAATGTGGTACAGCCATCACCACTCTCTTTTTAGAACTTTTTCATCGCCCCAAAAAGAAACTCTACCCATTAAGCAATAACTCCCCAGTCTCCCCTGAAAAAAAATATTTTGGTTTAAAATGCCTAAAATCCCTAAAACTTCTAATGCCCCCCTTTCAATAAAGCCTTTGGCAAGCAACTCTCTTTTTCTAGATCTTAATGTACTTGTTTAGTTTTCCCTCTATTTAGTTTTGCATTTTATTTCTAAAGACAAAGGGTGCTAGGCTTTTGTATGTGATAGTAACAAAAAGGTTCTTTGTAATACATTTGTGTTTTAATACAAAGGAGCTTATTTAAAGAAACATTTAAAATAAAATGAATCCCTATTGTGACCAATGAGAGCATGTGTTCCAATCAGTATTTCCCGGTACTTCAAGGATGGTAAACAGAAACTACAGCCTGAAACTGTCATAATCAGAGAGAGGACACCTCTATGGGAAGTCTGAAAAAAGAGGCCAGAACCAACTTTGTGATGGTATAAATGGGAATAATTTATATGATGCTAAATGGCCAGGATCTGTGTACAGAAAATGTAGCAGTCGTTCCTGGGAAAGAGACCTGGATGACACTGTGCATGAATGTTTACTAACCCGTTAAAACCATATTTATACATCTTTAAACATGTTGATCCGACGCGAATGTTCAGCACAAGGAGATCACGGTTCTGCTGGCTTAGTGCTGCTCGGGGTGTTTTATAAAACTCTCGTCAACTCAGTCTGAGATGGATATTACAAAACGAAGCGCATCCAAATACGTAGGGGAAGTAGGATAAAGATTTTGAAATCTAGGTCATGAAACCTAAGGCTGAAGAACCTAAGAATATTTATTCTGACGAACAGAGACCTGGGTACTAAAACTCTCTTTGTCCATCTGAATATATATCGTGAGAAAGGAACCAATGAAGACAAATAAGGACTTGCTGACAAATACCAACAGCAGGATCAGCAGCCACAGTGGGTAGTGAGAGCTCTGTCAGCAGAGGTAATCAAACAAGGTTAGGCCACAGCTGACGAGTCACAGATGTGTGCAGTGGTTGGGATGTTAAAAAGGCCCGGTTGGGGTGTGGTGTGTTGAGTGGGCGGTGATTAGAAAGGGAGTTAATATGTGAAGAATACCTACTATGTTACAGGCTATTTACCACTACTTTGGATCACCTGTTTCAATGTGTTTTCAAATTAAAAAAATTACTTTCTGGTAAAGTTGCTTAACTCCTACCACCACCACCACCACCAACAACAACATAGTCTTCTCATAACATTTATGCTCCTGAATCATGCCTCTCATACAGGCCTTCAAAGACAAGAAAGAAAACTAGGAGGACAGGCCACTTTGGAAAGTACAGTGACAGAGGTTTGCGTAGGGGATGAGGGGCCCAGAGTATGTCTTAAGGAAATCATGGGCTCTGCTGACAGCTGGCTTGTTTTTCCTTTGTGTGTGTGTCACGCCTTCCCAAAGCCAGCTCTTCAGATTCAGGTGTAAAACGCCTAGCCCTTGGCAGCCTCCAGCCTAGCACACCGAACACGCTGAGACTTGCTAAGTGTGACTCTTACCAGGGGATGGCAGCATCTGCCTAGAGATGCGCCCACCAGCTGTGCCTGCCTCCCAACTCCAGGGAATACGTTTAAGGAACACTAGAGGGCTCTAAGCTCTCATGGCTGGTTACAAACGTGTACTGGTGCAGAGGGTCTCTGTAAGTCCTCCCCATGTCTCTACCCTCCAACTAACCTCCTCCGCACACACGCCTACAGCTATGCACAGAGAGGGTTCTGCAGCTGTTTACATACGTGTAACTGTTACACACACACCCAAGCTGAAACAGAGCCGGGGAGCCCCCATATCTCAAGATTCAGGGGGACGTGTCATCTTTCTTTATCTACTTTTTTACACTTTGGAGATCACAGGACGTGTTGTACATTAAACACATGTTTCAATGGCAGGATTTATTAGACACCAAGGTCAACCAGGATACCAGATGGACAGAGGTTGTATCCAGTAGGAAACAACAGCAAATCAAGAACTAGGACTCGTTCTGTGCTTCTGTGCCTGGCATTGTGATTGTGGAGGGGTATGTGTGTATCCGATGACTTTTTGCACACTTTTATATAACTTAATTTTGTGAGAGTAGTAACTTTATCCCCCCTTTATACTTTGGGCAACTGATTCTCGGTGTCATTTCTTAGTCACTTCTCCATTGTCATAAACTGCCTAGTGGCAGAAAGATCAAATCCCAAGTTTATCTGATTCCAAACACTGTTTTTTTTCTACAGCCTTTTTCTGCTGTTTCCCCTGCAGCACGGGAACATTACAATTCTCTGAAAAAATACTCAATTCTCTGAAAGGAATTTAGTATCACATGTAATTGTTTTTCCTTTTCCAAATAGAATACACTTGAATTAAACAAAGAACTTTTGCCAAATGCTAAATAGAAACTTTTCTACCAAAGTCAAGTTCTAGTTAAGTGGAATGTGCTGTGGAATTCTGGCTTGCTGTGAATTCACAGGAGCATTGCATAATCCATTTTCTGTAGTAGTCACAATAGCACCCAACAAGCCCAATTACGATATACGTTTTGGAACAAGGCTAAACGAAAAATGCTGTGCTCGTTCTCTAAAGTGTTAATAAATAAAATAAAATCAACTGCAGATTCTCCAGTCAGCGCGAGATGTGAGTGAACGCTGACCCAGGAGTCTCCTTCACACAGGCTGCTGAGGGCGGAATTATAATCTGTACACTGAGTCTGTCCAGTAAATCAACATGAATTCGGTGCCATGAATTTAAAAAAAAAAAAAAAGTTTGAAATAATGGATGTGACCATTTTCCTCTACTCTATGTTGATCAGATCATTCCTGGTGGTGCTAAATTCTTGTTGCCACGTTTTGGCAAGAGGACAATTGTCAGGTCCACAACTCCAGGTGAGACATGCCCAGGGGCCTCAGCTGTTTCTTACACTGTAGGCTGAAGAAGAGATGATTTAAGGAGAGCATAGCAACTGTATTCAAATATGCAAATATGCAGGGGCTGTTTGGGGAGCTCGCTGTGATCAGATATAGGCTTGTGGACAGAAGATAGACACTGAGGCCGAGGAACCACAGTCACACATATGCTGTCCCACAGTGGAACAGGTGGCCTGGTGAGGGGATCAATAAACACATGATGGACTGATTTTATATATATATATATGTATGATACATCATACATATATATATATATCTATCTCCTTTCCACACATGGCACATGTTAAGCTAAAGGTGGAAACACAGTAATGACTGAGGCAGCCTCTGCCCGTGCCTCATCGAACCTTCAGTCTGATGGGGCAAACAGGCATTACAACCATGGCGTGTGAGCTGTACTATAAAAGGGGAAAAAGCGGGATGCTAAGGAGCCCATCAGAGAAGCACCTAAGCCCCTCTCAGGGGAGCTGGAGAAGAATTCCCAAGGAAAGGTGATGTAATTTGAGGCCTGAATAGTGAATAGGACTTAGAGAAAGAGGGTGGGAGAAAGAGAAGATTTTTCATAGAAATAATCTGCTTCCCATACACACAGGTTTGCGTGACTTCCTATGCGAATGTGCCCTTTCCCAAATACTGAGAAAAACGTCTTACTGTATCTATTATCTACCGCTGTCTAACAAACCGCCTCAGAATGCTGTGTCTTAGAACCATGACCATGTATTTGCTCGTGACTGTGCAGTCTGTGTTGGGCTCGGCTGTGTGGTTCTTCTCCTGACTTGTCTGGGGATCAGTTGGGCTGTTGTCATCTGTCAGCTCGACTGGGCTGGATGGCCTAAATGGCCTCAAATTTCTGGCAGTTGGTGCTAGCTTTCTCTGGGTGTTCTTTGGTTCTTCTCTGCAGGGAAAGGATAAACAGATCTCCTTTATATTATGGTCTCAGGCCAGCATTCCAAGAGGACAAAGGGCATTTCAAGGCATCTTGGGGACTGGGTTGAAGGACTGAGGTAGTGTCACCAAATTCTATTGATGGAAATAGGCTCCAATTTTGGATAGGAGGCATGGCAAAATATTGTGGCCATAGTTTTCAACCTACCACAATCATGCTAAAACCCCAATCTAGACTCGATTAAAGGTGACTCCAGAGAGGCAAAGCTTGAGCTTAGTCTTTAAGGATAGATAAGATTTTATTAAGGAGAGCAGAGAGGGCACCACATTGCAGGGAGAGGTTGGAGAGCATGGCTGAACTGTTTGGAGAACTTCACAGGGTTTGGTATGGAAGAACCAGGGGGGCAGTTGTGGGGAAAGACACAGCAAGAAAAGAGTGTCATCCCACCTAGCAGTGTCCCACAATGCACTGGGTTGCCTGTGAAGTGCTCGGTAAATACTGATTCTATCTGGAGAAGCATGAGCTCATGAAGGGCCTCATGATCAATAGAGTTTAGCAAGAGAACATTTCCGTCAGGGGATTTAGACAGTGAGTTTTGGTGCCGTTTCACAGAGCCTGCGTTTAATAGCCTTGGAATGATTTCATTCCTATGATTTGGTCAGAAGCATAATTATTGGTGCTTGCTGTGTCCCCTGGTTTGATCGTCTCCGTGAGTCCTGCTTCCTTGTTTTGGTCATGTTCCTTCTTGGGAGTGGAGGAGAGGTGTTGTTTTTTTTAGCTGGCAGCAAAAACTCCTTCTGGCTTCATTGTGGACACTGAAACCAGTGGCTCTCGGGACCACTGTGCAAGCACGTGGACTGCAGCCCATGTGGGCAGAAGCCATCTATGCCAACACCTACCGAACGCCACTTGGATTTCCATGGGATTGCCCCCCGCCCCCTATTTATCTTCACTCAGTAGGGAGAAGACATTTTATTGCTGAATGACCTTTGAGAGGAAGAACTGAATAGCAATCAACTTTTTGGCAGAGCCAGGGTAGAGGTGACTTAGATCCACAAAGGTCATATGATAGCCAAATGATCTAAGCCACTGGGGATGGATAGCAAACTTTCCCTCACATTTTGGGTCACTCTGTGGGCAGGAACAAAGCATGACTGGAAATTAAAGTGCAAGCTCTCTCTTCTGAGTAAATCCGTCTGTCATTTGGAGGTGGGCTGGCAACCACCTAGCCTTTATGTTCGAAAAGGCTTTTGAAAGTCAAGTAGAGGCATGCTCTTGAAGCCATAGCAAGCATAACAAGTGTCTTCCGTTTCCTAAGTATACCCCTTTGTTCCTTTAAACCCAAAGGAGCATCTGTAGAAACACAAACCAAGGATCCAGCAATTCTTAATAGTTAGCAGTTGGGGTTCCTGTTGTTCCATCAACCTTAATGCGGGTGAAAACTGCTCCTTTGTTTTGCTTTGGGGAGAGGTAGGGTTTCTTAGAGGTGGCAGGAAGAAAGAGCTGTTGAGTCAATGCATTTTGTGTTAGATTAGCTAGACTCTATAAAGTGACATGCTCCGGCACCTCAAGTTCCCTATATTTTGCTAAGATAGCAAGGATTCCCTCCGGGACAGACAGGCCTGGGGCTAATTATGCTGTAGGGTGAATTCATCACTAAATCTTTTTTGCTAACAAAGACAAGTGACCTCATACATTGTAAAAGGCCCTAAAAAATTAGGTGAGTGAATCTAACTTGCAGCCAACACATCAACCCAGAGTCAGCAAATGGCAGTCTGCCAGAGAGGCTCTTCACTGTTGGTTTGCATAGACAAAGATGAGAAATAGGCAACCATCATCGGGCATACAGCTTAAGAGATCTTTCACTTACCATCATTGAGAGAGAAGCATTGTTATTATATTCATGTGCAAATGAGGAAAGTGTGGTTCAGTAACTTCAGTTACTTCAGTTACCAATCAGAAGTGCTTGGATTTTGCAGACATACAGCTCCATCACTCACTGGCTGTGGGCATGACATGTACCAGATTTTTAAATCTCTTTGAGACTCAGTCTCCTCATCTTTATAACGGGGATGATAATACCTATCTCATAGGCTTGTGATGACGGGAGAATTCATTCACACTTACACACTCATACATACAATACATACGCCTCAAAGCATTTATCTTATCAAGCAGTTATTAAGCAGTGGACCCTGGAGTCAGACTGTGTTCCAACTCTAGCTCTGCTATCTGCCAAAGGTCATAAATTGAAGAACTAGTTTAGCTTCTCTGTGTCATATTTCCTTATTTATAAAATGTGGACAATAATAACAACTTATCCAGTGGTTTGTTGTGGAGGTTAAAGCTGATAATGGTAGGTAAAACCAACCAGTAAGCACTATGGCGATGGTGATAGTGGTGATTCTCTTCTCCCTCAAATGATTTGTCCAGGGTCACACAACCCGTAAGGACCAGAGCCAGGGTCCAAAATCAGGAATTCTAACTTTAAGTTTTAGGGTTTTTCTATTGTGAGACAGGAGCACAGAATTATGGGCAAGGATGGGAAACAATATAAAACCCCCAGAGATGGAACTTCTGTGATGGTGGAAAAGACTTGAGCAACTTTCAAGAGACAATGAAACTGTGGGAGGGCTGAGCTAATGCGTTCCTTATGGCCTGGATGGGACAGCTCAGGCTTTGATAGAGAGGCTCAGAGTGGGGTTCTGTTGCAAGATCTGCATAGCCTCTCTCGTCTGTGCACAAACGGTGCTGGTGATGGGACTGCGTTACAGAGCTGGTGAATCTCGGGTGTGAACTTCAGTTCAAGTTTGAGAGAGGTAGCTCTGCCATGGTCACGAGGAATCCACATTCCTTTAGTATTCCTCCCTTTGCCTCGATAGCTTCTTTACTGGGGGGAAGTACCCAGGGTTTTATATCTGTAGTAAAAAGTGTCCTATCCTCTGTCATTCATTCATTCACTCATTTTCTGGGTAATCATACTTGCCCAAAGTCAAGCGGCTGGTATATTAAGCTTCCATTTCCTTATCTGTAAAGCTGGTAATAAGAGTTTCTATCCCTTAGGATTTTAGATTTGAATCAAGATGTAAGATAAGGCAGGTA
This sequence comes from Rhinolophus sinicus, assembly GCF_057876585.1. Taxonomy (NCBI): domain Eukaryota; kingdom Metazoa; phylum Chordata; class Mammalia; order Chiroptera; family Rhinolophidae; genus Rhinolophus; species Rhinolophus sinicus. The sequence continues at coordinate 58,624,982 of NC_142508.1, read as the reverse complement.
AAACGCTCGGCTATTATTTATTAGTCACTGCCTTACTACTTATTGATAACTATTGACAACACATTAGGGATACAGTAGCAAGAAAGGTATTTGGTCCTTTGGTTACTGTCTGAAAGTCTAGGTCTGAGACCAGGCTCTGCCACTGATGACTAGGGCAACCTACAGAAAGTCACCTTTTTTCTCAAGATTCATTTTTTCTCCTCTGTAAAATTAGGATATTGGAAGAGGTCAACATTTAAAGGTTATTTGCCAAGGAACATTTGTCTCATAAGATTGTTTTTAGAGTGAAAAGGAGGAGATGCAAGTCTGGGAAAGTTTATATCTTTTATTCCTTTCCTAGAAATCCTCAATGCATATTACCAGTAGCCAACAAACGCCCTGCAGGAAAGGAGTCCTCTCTGAAAGAAACCTGTTTGATTGGGATTAAACTAAAGTTTCCCAAAGTCATTGGATCATGGGCTCTATTTCCTTCTATAAAAGCAGATCTCTTCCCATGGATTACTCAGTGGCATACTGAACTGGGTGATCTAAGAGCTTTCTCAACTTTGAGAATATTTTTCTTAACCCACACACCTATGTTTGATGTTTCTTTCTGTGGTTTCAGCATCAGATACAAGTGGGCATAGGGGCCACATCTGTCAGTTCCAAACCACATGGCACAGGCAACTGGGAGGTCTATATTTACACAGAGCCACCTGGGTAAAATGCACACCCATCAGTACATGTGCAAAGAAGATGATAATGAGCAAAATCTAAAGATGTGTTTCACAACATTTTTGTTGCTGCCAAAACTGTTTGGGTTTTTTTTTTTCTCTCTCTCTTTTTTTTTTTTTTCACCCATGGTTCCCTGGGTAGCTTTTTCTTTCAGAATTGTGTCCCATTTTTCTCACTCAAGTGGAAAGACAACTTGGAACCAGAAGGCTTTACTGCCTTCTGAGTAGCTGAGCCGAATCAGAGTGGTGGTCTGGAAACCAGAAAGTTTGGATTCCAGTTCTGCCTGTGCCATGAACTTGACCTTAATTTGGAGCAAGTCATCTGTCCAATCAAATCCTGCATTTCTCCATCTAAAAGATGAGGAAGGCGAGCTCTAGTGGTCTCTGTGTTCTCACTCAGCATGAGAAGTGGTTTCTTCTAGAAAGTTGGCGTCGGAAGCCTGCTTTTGATCCAGCAGTCCCACACGTTGTCCCTGCAGCCTATTGTAGTAGCCATCTGCTCCTGTGTGGTTTGCATTAGCCTCTCTGTGCTGACGAGCAATAGCAGGGGATGGGAACAGCTCGAGCCCATCTGGCTCTTTTAAAAGGGGTTGCACTTCACACTTCATGGGCCACACCCACACGGATGTCACCCTCATTCTTAGGGAAAACGCTCTCCCCATCTGTTGGGACAGCCTATGTCCACTAGATCCATGGCCTGGGTTGTAAGGATTTAGGTGTTTTCTTTCTTCTTTTATAGTATAACAAAAGAAATATCATCAACACAAACCCTGATTGAAGTTATGGGAAGGATCTCACTTAAATCCATCTGCAAAAGCAATGAGAACCAGACCTGGGCTTGCAAGTAGGTCCAGACATAATGGCTTAGATTAAGGCACGAGGATCAGCTTCAATTTTGAGGTTAGAGATTGTTCTTTCTTTTGTGGCTCTGTCAGGCCCTTAACATAATTGATTCAGGGAACTGAATGCTGTGAATGTGTACATTGGCTTCTGTTTCTCCAAAATCGTGCTTTAAAGGAGCTCAAGTTCCCTGAACTATTGAATACAGAGCTCCTCGCCCCAGAAAAAAGCTCGTGTCAATTTTGAGGTGGTTTCCTGCGTCCTTCCCCCAGCTCCATAGGCAGTCAGCTAATTAGCACCTGCTTGGGCCTTGTCTGGATGGCCCAGTACCTCCCTGGGATGGGGTGGTTTCTGTACACTGGCAGATAGAGGAGCAGCTAAGACCTCGGCTGTGTCTCTGGGGGGCTCAGTGGCTTTACCACTAGACTGTGAACCTGGGCCAGGTATTGAACCCCTCTGGGCCCTGTACAATGGGGCAGATAATCCCTGCCATGAACCCCTCATCGGCGGCTCTACTGGGACACCTCTTGCTCCTTCCCCAGTTTGCGGTATAATATCTGTGGAACACCTTGACTTTGTCTTACTCTACCTTGTTCTCCGTGTCTTTGAGACTTGGCAATGGCTGTCCCCTCTTCTGGCAACAACTTTCCTCTTTTGCTTGGTGGATGTGTTCTCATTCTTCCAGACTGGAATCAAGTTTTTCTCCCCAGGTAGCTTTTTTGGTTTTTGCATTCCAGGCTAGATCTCCCTGCTCTGTGCGCCTCTCTGACACACTGTATTTATATTTGTCACAGCACTTAGGAAACCTGAAGTTCCCACCCTCAAGATGCTCACAGACTTGTGACAGATGTGTGACACTCTTCTACAATTATGTTTCCAGCATCCCATTCCCGTTATGGTGGTTGATGCTATTCTAGGCATATCGTAGTTAATGAATGAAAGTGAAGAAGATCCCTTATTTTTACATACCAGGGATGAGAAAGATCCTACTAGTGAGCTGAAGAAAGGAAAATAAAATTATTGGTGATGATCTCCTATGAGCCAGGGTACTTTATGGACTCTACCTCATTTTATCTCTTCAAATTCTGATGATGTATATGGTAACAATGTAAGAGAAAGAAATGGAATCTCAGAGTTTAAGTTGGATCCTTTGGGAAGCAGACAGTGAAATGGAGTTGGTAGTTCAAATGGTTCGCTCTGTGTGTGTGTGTGTGTGTGTGTGTGTGTGTGTGTGGTGGGGGATGGGGCTTTGACCAAATATAAGCCAAGATTGCCCGTTAGAGATGCGTCACATTGAGCAGAAATGGTCATCCTCCAGTATCCCCGCCGGAGGTGAGAAATGAAGGTTCTGCAGCTGGAAGTTCTCAGTTAACTGGACTCCCTGCCATATTGAATCTATATGTTCCAAAAAAATCATGATTAGGAAGTGGGTCAGTCTGACTTGAAAGTCCATTTTTTTTTTTTTTTACTACACTCCACTTCTCAAATGTAAGGGGTCTCCTATTACGTATCCTGAAATAAAGTTTTAAAGATCACATGAACGACCAGTATCAGTACAATACCAGTATAAATATGAGAGTTTAAGTCACTATGAGAAACAAGATAGAAGGTGACCTGTTCATTCACAATCTTGCTTCCATTACTCTGTTTCCTCTCTCTTGAAACTGTGTCTTGGCAGAACCTACAGGGATCATATAATATACGGAATGATTAAAAGTTATTAAAACCCCAGATGATTGGACCTACTGATTAAGCAGCTTTATAGACATCCAAATCATTTAACAGGGCTCTGATGGTCGCCAAGTGTTGTAACTGAGGACTGGAAAGGCAAGGGATTTATACAAGCTGGAATGCTTCTGATGCTTCCTCTACCAGAGCTTGGTCTGAGCCAAATCTTGATTAACCATGACCTCATCTTCATTATAGATATCCTGAGACTGCGACCTTCCGACCACCTCCAATCAATGGCCACTTGAGGGCCATCAGAGTGGGATAGCATGGCATCTATTACCGTAGGAACTCTCTGGAGTATTCAGGGAACTACAAATCAATACAAAGCCTCTTCTTGCAATCCAGTGCTTTAAAATAGCTGCGAAATAGGATGTTAAGTAGAGAGATTAAGAGTTTAGCTTTCCCTCAGATGATTCTGTTGTTCAATTTAGTAAAGCCAGATCTACAAATGCGGGTAAGGGTAAAGTCTCAATCACTCTACTTCTCAGACCCCAACCTAGAGTTAATAAGGCTCTCTGGGGTTGAAGCTCAGAACCATTCCTTTATTACTGATCTAGGTGAGTTCCTCTCGAGAGAAGGAGCAGATTGGTGGCAGGCACTGGAATCTTGAACCCCATCCAAGTCCATACTGATGTTAAATGTTCTAGTCCCAAGGTCACCAGTTCTTAGAGACAAGCCTAAAACCCAGTCTAGTAGTTCGTTAGAATTATAGGGAGTCGTATAGCAATTCAACTCAGCATGTTGGTGTCTGGCTTAACTGGTGATGAACTTATCCCCATCCCTGGAGATATTCAAATAGAGTCAGGAAGGTCATCTATCGAGTAGGCTGTGATGAGAGTCTTGAAGAGGGAAGGAGGTGGGAATCCATAAATTTTCTTGCAACTCTGAAAGTCAACCTCTAATAAAGATAGACATAGACAATTCAGTAGGAAAAAAATTCACTATAATTCATGCCAAATATCATGTTTACCAACATTTTCTGCAAATCATGGTCTAGTGCCTCGGTATTTACTGTCTAACTAACAAGTCCAACGCCATCACTTCATGGCTAAAATCAACAACAATCCCCTTTTATAATTCTCTGTGGTCCAT